>NC_052148.1:243617211-243911891 GCF_902713615.1 Scyliorhinus canicula | reverse complement strand
CCAAGGTCCCGGTTGAGGCTGTACTCATGTGTGCAGAACTCGGCTATAAGTTTCTGCTCGGCGATTCGGCATCTCCACATCAAATCTATTAATGTGCCACTATCAGCACCCTCCTTCGTCATTATCACCACAATTCCCTTTGTCTTTTTGTCCATGACATTTTTGTCAATCCCTATTGACAAAGTCACTGACAATATTGACAATGTATCGCTGGCCCTTTATCCAGCCCCACTTCTCTCCCCCCCCCCCCCCCCCCCCCCCCCTCCACACACACACACACACACACACACATACACACACTCCCACCTCCCCATCACAACAGTATAAATCTGACCCTATTTTCAGTTTTCTCTCTGGCTTTGACAAAGATTCATCCAGACGTGAAACGTTAGCTCCCTTCTCTGTCCACAGACACTGTCAGACCTGCTGAGATTGTTCAGCATTTTCTGTTTTTGTTTCAGGTTCCAGCTTCCGTAGTAATTTGCTTTTGTCACATTATTGTGATTGAGCCTGTGATTTTACAGCATCACGGTGTGACACGTCAGGCCCCATCTTCACCTCAGTTGCAACATGGATTCAACCCGACATTGATTATGTTATTTTTCACAGCATTCTAGCTATCCAGCCAAATGAGGTACCCCCCTCTCCCCCGCTGCCCCCCAAAAAGATACATTTAGATCCTCTCACAATTTCTTCCAATCATCCTGTTAACAGGTTACATGGCTTACTTCATTTTATTACCGTAGAATCATAGAATCCCTACAGTGCAGAAAGAGGCCATTTGGCCCATCGAGTCGACATTGATCCTCCAAATAAGCATTCTACCCAAGTGCGCACCACCATCCCTTCCACCCTATCCCTGTTACCTAACCAGTACATCCCTGGACGATAAGCAACAATTTAGCATTTTCAATCCACCGAACCTGCACATGTTTGGACTGTGGGAGGAAACCGGAGTGGCTGGAGGAAATCTATGCAGACACGGGGAAAACGAGCAAACACCACACAATCACCCAAGGCTGAAATCAAACCTGGGACGTTGGCACTCCGAGGCCACAGTGCGAACCACCCTGCCACTGTGCCACCCCAGCATACACACTAGTGGCCAAACAAACACCTCCGAGGTCCATCGAAGACATAAATGAATGATTCTCACACATTCCATCAGTTTTTTAATCTTAAGAAGAAATCTTCGCCCAAGGCCCACTAACACAATACATTACATGCTTTGCAGAAAGCTGTGTTAATTCCTTGTGTGCTGATCCAAGATATCAAGACTAATGCATAATGGGAAATTGGGAGAGAAACTTCAATTATTTAAGGAGGGATATAGCACTGTGAGATTGGAAAAGCTAATTCCAGTGTAAAGCAGTAAGGTAAGGTAAAGTCACCATTGTCCAGAATGACCATTGGCAGCTCACCCCTTTGAGGGGGAGAGGTGACTGGTGATGATTTAACCTGTGGATCATCGCACTCCAGTCGAGGGGCAAGGTTGAGAAGGCGGGCCTTCGTGAATAACCTCAAAGCAGTAATAGCACAATGGACAGCATTCAGGGAAGAAATTCTTCAGATATAAACTGCACATATTTCTTTTAAGGTGAAAGGGCGAAAGCTCCTTCACCCTGAATGGCAAAGGAAATAAACATTAAAATAAAACTAAGAACAGTGGTTAGCACAGTTGGTTCACAGCTCCAGGGTCCCAGATTCGATTCCTGGCTTGAGTCACTGTCCGTGCGGAGTCTGCATGTTCTCCCCGTGTCTGCGTGCATAAATTGCCCTTAGTGTCCAAAAAGGTTGGGTGGAATTACTGGGTTACGAGGATAGGGTGGAAGTGTGGGCTTAGGTAAGGTGCTCTTATCAAAGGCCGGTGCAGACTCAATGGGCTGAATGGCCTCCTTCTGCACTGTAAATTCTATGATTCTATGATTCTATTTTTCTATGCTGTGTGATAATTATCTGCCATGTTTCCTATAGATAGCTGAAGTTGTGAAGTCCTGTATATCTGTTGGCAAGATTTTCTTATAACCAGGAAGATTATGGAAAATATAGGAGGGAACTCAAAAAATTAATATGGGAGTCACAGAAAGGCGGCAGAAAGGTTAACAAGACATTAAATTGAATCCAAAAACACTTTTTAAACATATGTGATGAAAGGTTTGTTACCTAAATGCGACTTTGAGCAGCGATTTGCAGAATATGTTGATTTCTCTGGGACAGAGGATGCTGTCAATAACTGCCTGCATGGCCTTCCACAATGAAATCAATGAAGAAACCTGCAAAGGCCATGCAGATAGCAGCTAATGACACTGTCTGACCTCAGCGAACTCATGTAAGTCTGTGTAGAGCCTCTTGAAGTGGCAGTATGTGAATGAAGTTTTCACCATAATGAGTAAACCATTTTCTCAGGCGTTGGGCCTATTAAGGATCCAATGTGAAATCTTCGCTGGAGACATAGGATATGACAGAAGGTGCAATTCAGCCACGGCGTTGTGCCCGACAGAGAGCTGGGCAAAGTGGGTGAATCCCGCGAGAGCCCCAAATCGGGTTCGACACCAGGCGCCAGGCCGAGCGCGAGTCACCCGACTCCGCCGGCGCAATCTGGATCTCACCCTCGTGGCTTATTCAAGTACTTGGATACCGTATGCACCCGACACCTGGAGTCAACGGCCGCACCTGCGAGACCTCGACAGAGCACCGTTTAGCACTGCTTTCCACAAATGTGAATCAGGAGTGATGCCACCTTGGGGGGTCTTGCAAGCTATTAATTGGGGACTGGGCAGGATAGCATTCTAGCACTCCCCCTCACACCTGGGCACCTTGGCACTGCCAGCCTAGCACACTGCCAGTGCCACGCAGGCAGCCTGGCAGTGCTATCTTCTTGGTGCCAGTGTGTTCATGTGGCACTGCCAGGGTGCCTGCATGGCACTGCCAGGGTTTTAGGGGCACAACCAGGATGCCAGTGCAAAGGTGCCAGGTTGGCACTGCCATGGGTCGGGCCCGGGCAGGGGGACATTGCCCATTAGAGGGCAGGTGAGGGGTGTTCCAGGGGCCATGAGAAGGTTAGAGGGGTGAAGGGGTGGTCCATAAAGTGGGTGGACTTGAAAGGGGGAGGGTTCAGAGAACAGGGCCGCCGGTCAAAATGGAGTCCCAATCTGCGAGGAGCCGGTCCTGCTGGTGAGATCAGCTCGTCAGCAGGAAATTGACTAAAGTGTGGCCTCGTTGGGAAGAAACCCCGAGGCCCCAGAAACACGCCAATTCCGGTGAATAGCGGGGTGGATTTCACCGCTGCAGCCGCCAAGAAACACCCTGCAAATGCGCCCGAAACCGGACTTAGTTTCAAGTCCCCATAATCGTGCCCTTTGTATCTGATTTCAAAAAGGAAGTGGATGAAGTAAAGGTTACAGTAAAAGAGGAGAGGGATAACGATAGATGGAGATGAGTTGCTGCAAAGATTAGCATTACTGAAAGTTGGTAAGTCATTTGATTCCGATGAAATGTATCCTAGATTGCTGAAAGGTTAAAAGTAGAAATGACATTGGTCATAATTTTCCATCCCCATTTGTACAGGTGTAGTGACACAGGACAGGAGGGTTGTTGATGCTCATGAAAGTGGAACAGGATAAATGAAGAAACTACAAACTAGTTAGTCTATTATCATTTGTGGGGAAGTTATTGGAAACTATTATCAGGACCAAAATAAACTTTTATTGGAAGGTAGGAAGATGGATCTGGGTCAGGAATTTCAGTAGAACTAGACCATTTTTACACCAGGTTCATTGTATAATCACTGTAGTAAGCTCACAAGGTCAGGAATTTGAGATTAACATTGAACTGAAGAAGCCATTGTATATATTTTGTAACTTTTTTTTCTTGAATCATGGGATGGGGGTGTTGCTGGCTGGACCAGTATTTGTTGTCCGTTCTTCATTGGCTTTGAACTGAATGGCTTGCTCAGTCATATCAGAGCCATTTAGGAGTCAATCACTTTGCTGGCTCTGGAGGTCAAGGTAAGGATGGCAGATTACCTTGCCTGAAGGATATTCATGATGTTTTTTTACGATAATCAACAGTAGCTTCATGGTCAACGTTAGACTTCTAATTGCATATTTTTTGTAACTGCTTGAATATACTCTTCAATATTATTGTATTAATCAGTCACCAGTCATAAACAGATGATTAAATAAGTAATGAGCCTCAATTGATTATAATTGGAAATTGAATAATTAATCAAGTTACATTGAAAGATGGTTTAAAAGTCTGTTCAGCTTGTTTTGAATTCCATACTGTAGTTTCTGTAAAAAATAAATTAGGATCCGATAAGACAGTTAGCAGTAAGCCCTCCATGTTATTGGTCAAACTTATTTGCAGCTGAATGGTCATACAATATGTAACAACTTCAAGAATTGGCTCCACCAGTTAACTTATGAGAACAACATTTATTCCACTTGTCATGTGAGAGTATTTTGAAGAAATGGGTGTTTCAGAAATGTACCTTTAAGAAATGAGTGTTTATCAGTGATGTCAGAGTGTGGGAGGAGCTGGGCTGTCTGTCAGCTTTTTACTTTCGTTTTAGGCTGTTTGCTGCAGGGTTTGATTTAGTTTTGTTTTCAGTGTTGGAGCTGAAGCCAGACAAAGCAGGTGTACTGTTGATCTCTCTAGAAATGAAAAGACTATCTATTGATCATTTGGTGAATTCAGAATTATAATTGTTCTCAGTAGTGAATGTAAACCTTTTTTTAATAAATGTTTTTCATTGGGTTTTTGAACAAAATATATTTACGTTATGTACACAGGATAAGAAACATATATATATATATAGAAGAGAAGGGCACACCCAAACATACCAAAGAAAAGAAAATAATAAATAATAAAAAAAATACAATAACAAATAAAATAGAATAACTGGTAGGGTATTGTGCACCAGCTCAACAGCAGCAACTCTGTACACCTGGCAAAACTATTTACAACCAATATGTAGGTGACTGTTGATGGGGGGGAGGGAGGGGGGGAGTGGAGACTGGGGAGGTAAATATACATTCAGGTGCCGGAGAAACAATTACAGTGGCAATACTCAAATGGGTTTGGTGTTGGTGTTGTCGCTTGCTTCTCCCGGACAGATCTCGCTGCCGTCTTGCGGTCCTCTCTGCTTCTGCCGTTCCTCCTGTCTTTTGTCTTTATTCTCCTTGTTCCCTGCTCCTGGAGATGCCAAGTCATTATTGTATCCCAAGCCTTCCTTCCGGCTCTCATTTCTCAGCCTCTCCCCCCCCCCCCCCCCCCCCCCCCCCCGGTTCTTCTCTCTTGTTCCCTGTCTCTTCCCTCTCCCCCTCCACCCCTCCTGTGGTTCGCCTTTCTTTCCTCTTAGGTTTAGCTGCCCCCCCCCTCCCCCCACCACCACCCGCCTCCCAGTCTATCTCTCCATCTCATGCTTTGGCTACTTTCCCCTGATTCTTGGCTACCTGGCTGTTCTTCCGCTTGTTCATTGGCCACAAACAGGTCCCGGAACAATTGCGCGAATGGCTCCCATGTTCTGTGGAAGTCTGATCCTTGGATGGCGAATTTGATTTTCTCCATTTGGAGAGATTCCGAGAGGTCGGACAGCCAGTCTGCAGCTTTGGGTGGTGCTGCTGACCACCAGCCGAACAGGAATCTACGGCAGGCGATCAGGGAGGCAAAAGCAACGGCGTCTGCCCTCCTCCCCAGGAATAGATCTGGCTGGTCCGAAACCCCGAAGACCGTCACTTTTAAGGCATAGCTCCACCCTCATCCCCACTTTGGACATTGCCTTGAAGAAGGCTGTCCAGCACCCAGCAAGTCTGGGGCAAGACCAGAACATATGGGCATGGTTGGCCGGGCCTCCTTGGCACTGTTCACATCGATCCTCCACCTCCGGGAAGAACCTACTCATACGGGTTCTTGTTAAGTGGGCTCTATGTACCACTTTTAGCTGCATCAGGCTGAGCCTTGCGCACGTGGATGTGGAGTTGACCCAATGCAGTGCTTCGTTCCAGACTCCCCCCACCCTATCTCAATCCTCAGGTCCTCCTCCCATTTCCTTCTTATCCAGTATGATGTCGGCCCTTTCAATCAGTTGATCATACATGTCACTACAGTTTCCTTTATACAGTATGCTTGCATCCAGTAGTTCTTCCAGTAATGTCTGTCGTGGTGGTTGTGGGTACGTCCTAGTCTCCTTTCGTAGGAAGTTTTTGAGCTGTAGATACCTTAGCTTGTTCCCCCTGGCTATCTGGAATTTGTGAATGTAAACCTAATGTGCTTCTGTTAAAAGGTGTTTCCTTTGTCTTCTGGATATTGTTTGCGAAGTTATTAAGCATTACTTAGTGGTGTATTCTTTGGGGGTTATATCTGAATTGATGGTTCCTAAGATGTTCACTGCATGTTTTAAAAAGGTTAACTTGAGTTGATAGAATAAACATTGTTTTGCTTTAAAGAATACTTTTCCATTTCTGCTGTACCATACTGTAGAGTGGGCCATGTGCTCCTCATACCACAATCTATTAAAAGTTGTGGGTCAGGTGAACTCCCTGATACACTTTGGGGTTCTCGAAACCCTGGCCCATAACAAATTGGGGGCTCGTCCGAGATAAAAGTCTATCTATTGGATTAGCTTTGTGAACTTAAAGAGAGTGAGGGGTGAGCATATTGTGGTTGCTTATCAGATGTGGTATTCTAGTTTAAGTGGGGAGTGTGTTGTGAGCAATGGCTCTTTCAGAGGCTCTGAGGTTTTTGGGCGTGGAAACAGTCAAATGCAGTATCTTACGGACAGAGACTAAAAGCAGACTGTTAGATTTGGCAAAAACATTGCAGTTAATGTTACCTGACAAAATGCAAAAAGATGAGATAATTATGGTGGTGGCTGAGCATTTAAAGTTGCCTGTGATACAGTTTGACTCATTAGAAATGGGAAAAATTCAGTTACAAATTAAACAAATGAAACATGAGAAAGAATTGAAGCAGCTTGAATATGAAAGAGAGGAAAAAGAAAGAGAGAGAAGAAAGGAGAAAAGAAAGAATAGCCCCAGCAGAACAAAAAGAAAGAGAAAGGGAGATACAGATCAGGGAAAAAGATAGAGAGAGAGAGAGTTTGAACTTCAGAAAATGGCCATGAAACATGACAGTCAGTTAAAATTGGCAGACATAAATGGAAACGTACAGTTGGATAATTGTGATAAGGAAAGTGAGAAAGAGTGTCATAGTCGAAGGCTTGGTGGGGATCCATTTAAATATGTCCAAGTATTGCCAAGGTTTGACGAGAAGGATGTGGAAGCCTTTTTCATTTCATTTGAGAAGGTGGCTAAACAAATTAAATAGCCACAGGACTTGTGGGTATTACTGATTCAAACAAAACTGATAGGTAGGGTTAGTGAAGTGTTTGCATCACTACCGGAGGAGGTATCTGGGACGTATGAGGAGGTGAAAAAATCCATCTTAGGGGCATATAAACTAGTGCCTGAAGCCTACAAACAAAGCTTTAGAAATTTAAGCAAAGAATTTGGTCAAACATACATGGAATTTGAAAGGCTCAAACAGAGTAATTTTGATAGGTGGATAAGGGCTTTGAAAATAGACCAAACGTATGAAGCACTCAGAGAAATTATACTTTTGGAGGAGTTTAAAAATTCAATTCCTGATATAGTGAGAACTCATGTGGAAGAGCAGAGAGTTAAAACTGTGAGGTTAGCAGCAAAATTGGCAGATGATTATGAATTAGTTCATCAATCAAAGCTTGATCTCCGACATAATTTCAGCCGGTGAGGGATAGAAACTGGGGACATGAGAAATACTCAAGTGGTAAAGATAAAGGTAATCTGATGGGAGATAATAAAGAGAATGTACCTCAGATTAAAAAAGAAATCCTGGAGGGTGGAAAAGAAATGAAAAGTTTCAAATGTTTTCACTGTAATAAACTAGGCCATGTAAAGTCACAGTGGTTGAAGAAAAGCACTGGGAAGGCCGATGTGGTAAAACAGGATAAGACAGTGAAAGTGGTAAAGGAAAGCCCAAGTGAAGTGAAGGAGGTGCAAAAGATTGTACAGCCTGATCAAAAGGTGAATGATAAGAAAGTGCCAGATCTCTTTAAATAATTTACTTGTGTGGGTAAAGTTTACTCATGTGTATCAGGAGGACCAGGTAAAGAAGTCACAATTTTAAGAGATACGGGAGCTACTCAATGTTTAATGGTAAGAGATGAGGAGTTATGTACTTTGGGAAGAATGTTGTCAGAAAGGTGGTAATATGTGGAATTCAGGGTGAGAGGAGTAGTGTTCCATTATATGAGGTAAGGTTGGAAAATCCAGTGAAGATTGGTGAAGTGGTAGTAATAGTACTATAGAAACTATCTTGTCCAGGAATACAGTTTATCTTGGGTAATGATATAGCTGGATCGCAGGTGGAAGTGATGCCTACTATGGTTGATAAGCCAGTGGAACATCAGACAACTGAAGTTTTGAAGGATGAATATCCTGGGATTTTTTCAGATTGTGTAGTAACAAGGTCGCAAAGTCATAGGTTAAGACAAGAGGAGAAATCAGATAGTGAAGATAAAGGTGAAGTGCAATTATCAGAAACGATTTTTGATCAGATGGTTGGAATAGAACAGTTGGAGGATGAGACGGATATTTTTAGTTCAGGAAAATTAGCGGCGTTACAACAGAAAGATGTAGAAATAAAACGGATGTATCAGAAAGCATACACGGAAGAGGAATCTGAGTGTATACCAGAGTGTTATTGCCATAAATGCGATGGCTTGATAAGAAAATGGAGACCTTTACATCTGCAGGTGGATGAAAAGTGGGCAGAAGTTCATCAAGTAGTATTGCCAGTAGGGTATAGAAAGGGGGTGTTGCGAGTTGCACATGAGGTACCAGTGGGAGGTCATTTGGAAATAAGGAAAACGCAAGCTAAAATACAAAAACATTTTTATTGGCCTGGGCTACATAAAGATGTAGTTAAATTTTATCAATCATGTCACACATGTCAAGTGATAGGAAAACCTCAAAGAGTGATAAGACCAGCACCCTTAATACCCATTCCAGCATTTGAGGAACCTTTTACGCGGGTCCTAATTGATTGCGTAGGACCGCTTCCTAAAATGAAAAGTGGGAATCAATATCTTTTGACGATAATGGATGTGTCTACTTGGTTTCCAGAGGCCATTCCAGTATGTAATATTACAGCTAAAAAGATTGTGGAGGAGTTAGTTAAATTCTTTACTGGATATGGATGACCCACAGAAATACAATCGGATCAAGGGTTGAATTTTACCTCAAGATTATTCAAAGAAGTTATGGATAGCTGATGAATAAAACAATTTAAATCAACTGTGTACCATCCAGAATCGCAGGGAGCATTAGGAAGGTAGCATCAGACATTAAAGACAATGTTGAGGGCTTATTGTCAAGATTATCCAGAGGATTGCGATAAAGGAATTCCATTCATACTGTTTGCTATTAGGGATGCACCTAATGAGTCACCCAAATTTAGTCCCTTTGAACTAATGTTTGGTCATGAGGTAAGAGGACCACTTAAATTGATTGAGGAAAAATTGGTGAGTGAGAAATCAGAAATTACATTATTGGATTACGTGTCAAATTTTAGGGAACGATTAAATAGAGCAGGTGAATTGGCTAGACAACATTTATAGGTTGCACAAAATGTGATGAAACGAGTAGCGCCAATAAATCCAAAGTTCATAGTTTTGCCAGTGGACATAAAGTTGTGGTGTTGGTACCAGAGGTAGGTGAGCCTTTAAAAGCTAGGTTTTGTGGAACTTATCAGATTGAAAGGAAATTAAGTGAGGTGAATTATGTGGTTAAAAACGCCAGATAGAAGGAAGACTCACCGAGTGTGTCATATGAATATGCTTAAAAGATACTTTGAAAGGGAAGGAGAGAAAAAGGAGGAGCTTTTAATGATTCTAACTCAAAGTGACGAACCAAATCCAGATGACTATGAATTTGGCATAACTCAAATTAAATTGGAAAACAAGGATGTTCTTAAAAATTGGGATAAATTGTTGAGTTACCTTCCAGAGGAAAAACGAACTGACCTGAAAGAGTTATTGATATCACATGGGCAAGTGTGTAGAGATAAATTGGGAAGTATTAGATGTGAGAAATGCTGTTCCAATCAAACAACATCCATACAGACTTAACCCTTTAAAATTGGCACACGTTAACAAAGAGATTTAGATAATGCTTAAAAATGGCATAATTGAAGTGGGTTGCAGCCAATGGAGCTCACTCATAGTGATGGTACCAAAACCAGATGGTACCCAATGGTTGTGTGTGGACTATAGAATGGTTAATGCAGTTACAAGAACAGACTCTTATCCTATCCCACGTTTGGAGGACTGCATTGAGAAAGCGGGATAATCAGCTTTTATTTCCAAACTGGATTTACTTAAAGGCTCCTGGCAGGTACCTTTATCTGAAGGGGCGAAGGAAATTTCAGCTTTTGTGACTCCAGGTGGCATATACCAATTCAAAGTTATGCCATTTGGCATGAAAAATGCCCCAGCCACATTTCAACGGTTAACTAACAAAGATGTTTCAGGATTACCCAATCGTGCGGTATACATCGACGATCTGCTAATTTTCAGCCAGACATGGAAAGAACATTTGAAATATCTGAGGGAGTTATTCGATCGACTTCAGGAGGCCGGTTTGGTGATAAACCAAGCAAAACGTGAATTTGGAAAAGCACAAGTCAATTTCCTTGGCCATACAAATGGACAGGATCGAATGGTCATACGGGATGTGAAAACAACAGTTATTGAGGAGTTTCTGATACCCTCGACACAAAGGAAAATAATGCAATTTCTTGGCATGAGTGGATTTGATCGGACATTTGCGAAAAATCTTTGTAGCGTGGTTGCTCCACTGATGGACTTGCTGAATAAACGTCAAAAATTTCAGTGGACATGGGCCTTTCATCAGGCACTTACTGCCTGAAAGCTGTGATAATCAATGCTCCTGCGTTAGAGAATTACAAGAGACTCTGTGATCAGATTGAACTAAGGGGCTGTTTAGCACAGGCTAAATCGCTGGCTTTGAAAGCAGACCAAGGCAGGCCAGCAGCACGGTTCAATTCCCGTAACAGCCTCCCCGAAGAAGTGCCGGAATGTGGCAACAAGGGGCTTTTCACAGTAACTTCATTTGAAGCCTACTTGTGACAATAAGCGATTTTCATTTCATCTCATTTCATTCAAGTATATGACTTTAAAAAGACATGCTGAGGCGTAGAGAAATGGACGGATCATGCAAAGACCTTCTTGTTCAAAGAGACTGTCAATCTAGAAGGATTTCAGTTGGAGGAAGAAGAACAAAAAAACAATGGACTACATTATTATACCTGTTTGCGTGTGTGTTTTTTGAAATGAAAAAGTATATTTCATGTGTGCATTTCTTAAAGGATAGTGAAAAGGTGAAAAATGAAACCATCTTGAAGTTGATGGCTTATTTTTTTTCTTGGGGGGAGGCGTCATGTGAGAATACCTTTAAGAAATGGGCGTTTATCAGTAATGTCAGAGTGTGGGTGGATCTGGGCTGTCTGTCAGCTTTTTACCTTCAGCTTAGGCTGTTTGCTGCAGGTTGTGTTTTAATTTTGTTTTCAGTGTTGGAGCTGAAGCCAGACAAAGCAGGTGTACTGTTGATCTCTCTGCCATGAAAAGACTATCTCTTGATCATTTGGTGAATTCAGAACTATAATTGATCTCAGTGGTGAATGTAAACCTAATGTGCTTCTGTTAAAAAGTTATTTCCTTTGTCTTCTGGATGTTGTTTGGGAAGTTATTAAGGATTACTTAGTGTTGTATTCTTTGGGGGTTGTATTTGAATTGATGGTTGCCAAGATGTTCACTGTATGTTTTAAAAAGGTTAACTTGAGTTCATAGAATAAACATTGTTTTGCTTTAAAGAATACTTTTCCATTTCTGCTGTACCACACATGTCGAGTGTGCCATGTGCTCCCGATACCACAATCTATTAAAAGTTGTAGGTCAGGTGAACTCCATGATGCACTTTGGGGTTCTCTAAACCCTGGCCCATAACACACTATCAACAATTATTTGCAGAGTACTTTAAAATGGCACGTCCATATTCAGCTCTAAGGTACAACCATTGGGACAAGTCCCAACACGTCCCAGCGAATTCCTAGCTCCCGTCTCTAATTGACCTAGTCCTAGTGGGTCACATGACCGCTCCTTCGGCGACCATCCCTTAAAGGGGCTAGCTGCCACATGGTGAACAGGAGGTTTGTGCAGAATATAGTAGAAAATGTGTATTGAAGAGTCCCACTATATCCTTTGCAGAGGCACTTCGTACAAACACAAGGAACAGCGGTGACTTAACAATGTTCTTTGGAGAGGTTTCAAATGAGGAAAATACTTTTCCCACTGATTAGTGGTCAATAACTAGAAGTCATGGATTCAAAACCTGGAAAGCAATCTACTGGGCAGCTGAGGGGAATATCTTTTTTCACTGAGACAATTGTCGGGATCTGGAATGCCCTATCTGAAAAGGTGGTGAAAACTGATTCCATAAATAATTTTGTACAGGTACATGAAGACAGCAACTTACTGGGTTACGCACCAGGAGCATATATGTGGGACTAAGCACAACTTCTCTTTCTAAAGCGGAAAAAGAATGATGGGCTGAATGGAATTCTTTTGCGCAGTGAGTTTCTACAAAATGTTTTGTAGGCTGTTAAGTATTTTTTGACATGTAGTCAATGCTGTAATCTATTAAATGTAGTTACCAATTTACACAGAATAAGACCCCACAAGAAAAAGGTTAATTGGGGGATAAATACTGGTCTGGACTCTAACCTACTTGTCTGCAGTTCTTCATGGAATGACATTGAATATTTTAGATCGACCTAAGAGTGTAGATGGGGCCTCGAATCAACACCTCATTTTGAAACCAGCACCCCTCGCAGTGCAGCACACCCTCAGTACTATGCTAAAATATCAGTGTATACATTGTGCTCGAGCCTCTCAAATAGGACGTGAACTCACAGCCTTTTGACTCAGAGGGAATATTGCAACCACTTTGGTAAGTCACAATCACACAATGCATGTGCCAATGTGAAAAAACCTCACCATCGCCCTTTGACATTTAATGGCATTACCGTCACTGAATCACCCATTATCAACATTATGGGGGTTACCATTGACCAGAGACTGAACTAGACTAACCATATAAACACTGTGACTACAAGAGAAGGTCAGAGGTTGAGGATTCTGCTTTGAGAACCTCACCTCCTGACTCCACAAGCCCTGTCCACCAGCCAAGAGGCACAAGTCAGGTGTGTGATAGAATACTTCTTATTTACCAGGGTGAGTGCAACTCCATAAACATTCAAGAACCTTGGGCCCGACACTGGCGCCAAGAACAGTGCAAACCACTCCGGCGTGGGGCTAGCCGGAAGGTCCGGAAACCTCTGACCCGGAAGGGGCTAGCAGCGGCGTGATGCCAATCGCGACGGCGTCACCCGTCACAGACGCGCATGCCGTCATTGACGCCGCGCGGCATCGCAGCACAAAAGACGCCACCTCCGGAGACTCATCAAAGTGGCTGCCCACCGCGCAGCACTGAGGTTCCAGGAGCGGGACATCGAGACGCTCCTGGATGCAGTGGAACAGAGGAGGGAGGCGCTGTACCCCAGACATGGCTGCATGGTCGTACCTAACCTCAGCCGGCGCCTGTGGAGGGAGGTGGCAGAGGCCGTCAGTGCCGTGGCCGTGACAGCCAGGACAGGCAGTCAGTGCCACAAGAAGGTCAATGACCTTGTCAGGGCAGCCAGGGTGAGTACCCCCCCCCCCTCCACCCAGGATGGGCGGCACAGCCCTAGCTGAAGCTGAAAATGTAGTCTGCATTGGCAGGATGGGCTGTGAACCTCTGCCAACATGCACACAACTACTGGTTTGCAAGTATATGCCTGCCTAACACTGTTGCCCTTTATCTCACCCCAGGAGAAGCGCTCCCATAATAACCGGGAGCATGAGAGGACTGGAGGGGGTCCACCTGAATTGTGCCCCCTCACCGTTCATGAAGCGAGGGCCCTGCACCTTGCAGGCAGACCCGAATCGGGAGATTGCGGATGCAGAGATCGGGGGCACAGCACCAAATGAGACCCCCCACTTCCTTCCCCCTTTCCCCCCATCCCCCTTCCCCCACCCCCCTTCCCCCATCCCCATCTGCGTGTCTAACCATGCATGCTTTTTTGTGTATTGCAGAATTAAACGTCGACCCACCTTCCTGCGGATGCCGACCGTCCTCAGGACGTCCCAGGGCACCCACAGGATATGGAAAGACCCGAGCCGTCAGGCGTACGACGTCCCCACCAGCCACCCAGTGCCAAGGCGCCCACAGGATATGGAACGATCCAGGCCGTCAGGCGGACGATGCCCCCACCAGCCACCCAGTACCAGGCGCACACGAGCCAGGGATAGACCTGGACCGTCAGGCGTACGCCGCCCCGCATCTAGTGCCAGTGCGGCGATGCCGTAGGGCCACACCAGTGACGGGGAGGGCAGCATCTCCAACAGACCCCCATCCCAGTCGACCCAGGGCACTGACACACAGGACACTACCACCCAGGACACACCCACCCAGGACACAACCACGCAGGACACAACCACCCAGGACAAAACCACCCAGGACACCCACATACAGGACACACTCACCCAGGACACACCCACCCAGGACACTACCACCCAGGACACTATCACCCAGGACACACCCACCCAGGACACACCCACCCAGGACACTACCACCCAGGACACACCCACCCAGGACACTGACACGAGGGGCTGTTTAGCACAGGGCTAAATTGCTGGCTTCGAAAGCTGATCAAGCAGGCCAGCAGCACGGTTCGATTCCCATAACAGCCTCCCCGAACAGGCGCCGGAATGTGGCGACTCAGGGCTTTTCACAGTAACTTCATTTGAAGCCTACTTGTGACAATAAGCAATTTGCATTTCATTTCAGGACACACCCACCCAGGAAACACCCACCCAGGACACACCCACCCAGGACACACCCGCCCAGGACACTGACACACAGGACACACCCATCCAGGGCACACCCACCCAGGACACACCCATCCAGGGCACACCCACCCAGGACACTGACATCCAGGACACACCCACCCAGGACACTGACACACAGGACACACCCACCCAGGACACACCCACCCAGGACACTGACACACAGGACACAACCACCCAGGGCACTGACACACAGGACACACCCACCCAGGACACACCCACCCAGGACACACCCACCTAGGACACACCCACCCAGGACACTGACACACAGGACACACCCACCCAGGGCACACCCACCCAGGACACACCCACCCAGGACACAACCACCCAGGGCACTGACATCCAGGACACACCCACCCAGGACACTGACATCCAGGACACACCCACCCAAGACACACCCACCCAGGACACACCCACCCAGGACACAACCACCCAGGACACAACCACCCAGGACACTGACATCCAGGACACACCCACCCAGGACACTGACACACAGGACACACCCACCCAGGACACACCCACCCAGGACACAACCACCCAGGGCACTGACACACAGGACACACCCACCCAGGACACTGACATCCAGGACACACCCACCCAGGACACACCCACCCAGGACACACCCACCCAGGACACAACCACCCAGGGCACTGACATCCAGGACACACCCACCCAGGACACTGACATCCAGGACACACCCACCCAAGACACACCCACCCAGGACACACCCACCCAGGACACAACCACCCAGGACACAACCACCCAGGACACACCCACCCAGGACACTGACATCCAGGACACACCCACCCAGGACACTGACACACAGGACACACCCACCCAGGACACACCCACCCAGGACACTACCACGCAGGACACTGACACACAGGGGAAACACCACCCCATGGGGATCCCGGACTTCAGGTCCAATGAGGACCTCGACATTACCCCACTGCTAACTCCTACACCCTCCACCATCGCAGAGACATTCACCTCGGTTGGGCACTTTAGCGACGAGGCTTCTGGGACACTAACTGGTGAGCACAACACAGCCGTTCCGTTGTAGCAGGTGAAGATAGGAGCAGCCGAGGGGCCAGAGGGTTGGAGGGCAGCCCAGACCCAGCAACCATCTGCCACCCAGACGGGTCCTGGGTTCCTGGAGTTACCACACCCACCCATAGACCCAATGCAGTCACGGACCAAGGGACGATCAAAGGGGTTGACGGCCGGCTTGCGGCAGCTGCAGACACAGGTGGGGGAGGCTACCACTAGGGGGAGTAGCTCTGGGAATGCTCAGGAGTTTGTGCAGGGCTCCACCCTTAGCTCCGCCCATGACTCCTCCCCCCTTGTGCTGATGTACCCTTGTCCAGAGTCAGACTGCAGTTCACCGAAAGTTCATCAACGGGTAACAGGCTGGCTCTGTAGTAAGTAGATTAAAACCACTGTTCATATCTGATAGCACGTGTCTGGTGAATTGATGGTTCCATCACACCGCATGGGTGGCGTCCGCGGTGGAGGCAATGGGTGTGACAATGTCAGACATGGGTAGCAGTATGCAAGGCCTGGGGCTTTGCATGCAGGCGGTGTCCGTTGCCCAGGACAAGGCAGCCCTCACACAGGCAGCCATGAGCCAGAGTCTGCAGCAGATCGCAGAGGCGCTCAATGCCATTGCACAGTCTCAGCAGGCCATGGCGCAGTCTCAGCAGGCCATAGCGCAGTCCCAGCAGGCCACAGCGCAGTCTCAGCAGTCCACAGCACAGTCTCAGCAGGCCATAGCGCAGTCCCAGCAGGCCACAGTGCAGTCCCAGCAGGCCAAAGCGCAGTCTCAGCAGGCCATGGCGCAGTCTCAGCAGGCCATGGCGCAGCCTCAGCAGGCCATAGGGCAGTCTCAGCAGGCCATGGCGCAGTCTCAGCAGGCCATAGCGCAGTCCCAGCAGGCCATGGCGCAGTCCCAGCAGGCCATAGCGCAGTCTCAGCAGGTCATAGCGCAGTCCCAGCAGGCCACAGCACAGTCCCAGCAGGCCACGGCGCAGTCTCAGCAGGCCATAGCGCAGTCTCAGCAGGCCACAGCGCAGTCTCAGCAGGCCACAGCGCAGTCTCAGCAGGCCATAGCGCAGTCCCAGCAGGCCATGGCGCAGTCCCAGCAGGCCATAGCGCAGTCTCAGCAGGCCACAGCACAGTCTCAGCAGGCCATAGCGCAGTCCCAGCAGGCCATGGCGCAGTCTCAGCAGGCCACAGCGCAGTCTCAGCAGGCCATAGCGCAGTCCCAGCAGGCCATGGCGCAGTCCCAGCAGGCCACAGCGCAGTCTCAGCAGGCCATGGCGCAGTCTCAGCAAGCCATGGCGCAGTCTCAGCAGGCCATGGCGCAGTCTCAGCAGGCCATGGCGCAGTCCCAGCGGGCCACAGCGCAGACTCAGCAGGCCATGGCGCAGTCTCAGCAGACCACAGCGCAGTCCCAGCAGGCCACAGCGCAGTCTCAGCAGGCCATAGCGCAGTCTCAGCAGGCCACAGCGCAGTCTCAGCAGGCCACAGCGCAGTCCCAGCAGGCCACAGCGCAGTCTCAGCAGGCCACAGCGCAGTCTCAGTAGGCCATAGTGCTGTCTCAGCAGGCCACAGCGCAGTCTCAGCAGGCCATAGCGCAGTCCCAGCAGGCCATGGCGCAGTCTCAGCAGGCGATGGCGCAGTCTCAGCAGGCCATGGCGCTGTCTCAGCAGGCCATGGGGCAGTCTCAGCAGGCGACGGCGCAGTCTCAGCAGTCCACAGCGCAGTCTCAGCAGGCCACAGCGCAGTCTCAGCAGGCCACAGCGCAGTCTCAGCAGGCCATGGCGCAGTCCCAGCAGGCCACAGCGCAGTCTCAGCAGGCCACAGCGCAGTCTCAGCAGGCCATGGCGCAGTCTCAGCAGGCCATGGCGCAGTCTCAGCAGGCCACAGCGCAGTCTCAGCAGGCCATGGCGCAGTCTCAGCAGGCCACAGCGCAGTCTCAGCAGGCCATAGCGCAGTCTCAGCAGGCCATAGCAGTCTCAGCAGGCCATGGCGCAGTCTCAGCAGGCCATGGCGCAGTCTCAGCAGGCCATAGCGCAGTCTCAGCAGGCCATGGCGCAGTCTCAGCAGGCCACGGCGCAGTCTCAGCAGGCCATAGTGCAGTCTCAGCAGGCCATGGCGCAGTCTCAGCAGGCCATAGCGCAGTCTCAGCAGGCCATGGCGCAGTCTCAGCGGGCCATAGCGCAGTCTCAGCAGGCCATAGTGCAGTCTCAGCAGGCCATGGCGCAGTCTCAGCAGGCCATAGCGCAGTCTCAGCAGGCCATAGCGCTGTCTCAGCAGGCCATGGCGCAGTCTCAGCAGGCCATAGCGCAGTCCCAGCAGTCCACAGCACAGTCTCAGCAGGCCATAGCGCAGTCTCAGCAGGCCATAGCGCAGTCCCAGCAGGCCATGGCGCAGTCCCAGCAGTCCACAGCACAGTCTCAGCAGGCCATAGCGCAGTCTCAGCAGGCCATAGCGCAGTCTCAGCAGGCCATGGCGCAGTCTCAGCAGGCCATGGCGCAGTCCCAGCAGGCCATGGCGCAGTCTCAGCAGGCCATGGCGCAGTCTCAGCAGGCCATAGCGCAGTCCCAGCAGGCCATAGCAGTCTCAGCAGGCCATAGCGCAGTCCCAGCAGGCCATGGCGCAGTCTCAGCAGGCCATAGCGCAGTCCCAGCAGTCCACAGCGCAGTCTCAGCAGGCCACAGCGCAGTCCCAGCAGGCCATAGCGCAGTCCCAGCAGTCCACAGCGCAGTCCCAGCAGGCCACAGCGCAGTCTCAGCAGGCCACAGCGCAGTCCCAGCAGGCCATAGCGCAGTCCCAGCAGTCCACAGCGCAGTCCCAGCAGGCCATAGCGCTGTCCCAGCAGGCCATAGCGCAGTCCCAGCAGTCCACAGCGCAGTCTCAGCAGTCCACAGTGCAGTCCCAGCGGGCCATGGCGCAGTCTCAGCAGGCCACAGCGCAGTCCCAGCAGGCCACGGCGCAGTCTCAGCAGGCCATGGCGCAGTCTCAGCAGGCCACAGCGCAGTACCAGCAGGCCATGGTGCAGTCTCAGCAGGCCACAGCGCAGTCTCAGCAGGCCATAGCGCAGTCCCAGCAGGCCATGGCCCAGTCTCAGCAGGCCATGGTGCAGTCTCAGCAGGCCACAGCGCAGTCTCAGCAGGCCACAGCGCAGTCTCAGCAGGCCATGGCGCAGTCCCAGCAGGCCATGGCGCAGTCTCAGCAGGCCATGGCGCAGTCTCAGCAGGCCATGGCGCAGTCCCAGCAGGCCATGGCGCAGTCCCAGCAGGCCATAGCGCAGTCCCAGCAGGCCATCTCTGAGCACATCAAGACCATTGCCGGGTGCTGGCCGGCGTTGCCCAGGCAGACAGGGATGGCCAACTCCCTGAGCTCCATGGCTGCAAACTTGCAGACCCTTGTTGATACCAGAGCGGGCCTCCATGACTGGCAGCGCCAGGTGCCGGAGGAGCCTCGGGTGCTGGATCCATTTGCACCCTCATCCCATGGAGAACCCCAGTGGCCAACGGGCACCCTGAGGGAGAAGGGGGTGCTGGGGCCCATTCCGGGTCCCCCTGCAGTGGAGGTCCCGGAACACCGCGACTCCTCGGACTCCCGCCCCACCTTCCATCCCAGGTGCATCTGGTGGGCAATGGGCAAGACAGGCTGGCAGCTCGCTATCCCAGTTGCCCGAGTCGTAGCCTGGCCCATCCAGGCCACGCCATCCCAGGAAATGGCCGCCAAAGGGGTCCCTAGTCACAGGGCAGGAATCACAGGAGTCTGCCTTCATTTCTGCTGTACTGTCTGGGGAACCACCTAGACGTAGTCGTAGAGCCCATAAGGTCAAAAAATTAGACACTGAGTAAGGTGGCACGGGTGCAGGTCATATATTAGTTATAGTGGCTAGGGCACATGTATGAACTGTTTGTCATTAAAATCACTTTCACACCTACAGAACCTGCCTCTGTCCTCTGTCCGATGCGTGTGGGTGCGTGTGGGAGTGTGGTGTGAGGTGAGCGCCAGTGTGTGCGTGTGAGGGGTGATAGGACGTCGAGCTCAGGTGAATGTGCGCCCCCTCCCTCCCCAGGTCGCCCTCACCATCCCCCCAGGCAGATGATGGGACCGTGCCCTGCAGTGTCCAGTCCGCATGCAGGGACGGTCCAGGTGGAGGTTGTTATAGTGGCCATGAGTCAGACGTTGTCCAACGATATAGAGCCCAAAGCTCATCGTAGAGCAGGTTGTCATCATCCTCCATGGTATGCAATAGACCCACTTCCACTGGCGACCGCGTGAGCCCGGCCTGTTGTGCCGCAGGTGGATGTGCAAAGGAGGGGTGGTGTGCATGTGGGTGATGTGGTGATGGGTGGGGTGAGGGTGGTTGATGGTGGGTGGGGTGAGGCTGATTGGTGGTGGGCGAGGTGAGGGTGGTTGGTGGTGGACAGGATTAGGGTGGTCGGTGGTCTGTGGATGAGGGTGGTAGGTGGTGGGCAGGATGAGGACGGTTGGTGGTGGGCGGGGTGAGGGTGGTAGGCTGGTGACGTACTGTGTTATCCGTGCCCATAGTCAGCAATTCCCACGCCCCCCCCCCCCCCCCCCCGAGTCTGTGAATCATGCGGCTATCAACCCGTCCCATGCCCGCTGGCCCAGCCGTGGGCCGCCTCCCGTCCATGTCCAGCCTGTCTGTCCTGTACATTGCCCCCATCCTTCTCATCTGGGGAGGCCTGCCCTTCATTGTGCTGCTCCCCCTCTCCCTCCTCTGCCTCCTATGTTGTGCAGGACGCAGCAGACAACAACGATGCGGCCGGCCCTCTCCAACGGGTACTGAAGCGCCCCTCCAGAGCGTTCCAGGCACCTGAAGCGCATTTTCAGCAGGCCAAAGCACATCTCGACCACCCCCCTGGTCGCTGCATGGGCATCGTTGTAGCGGGTCTCCACGTCAGTCTGTGGCCTCCGTATTGGCGTCATCAGCCATGACCGCAACAGGTAACCCTTGTTGCCAGCAACCAGCCCCGCAGCCGGAGGGGGTGCCCTCAAACTTGGCGGGGATGAACGATTGTGCCAATATGAACAAGTCATGCACATTGCCTGGGTACCGGGCGCAGACTTGCAGGATCCTCATCCGGTGGTCACAGACCATCAGCACGTTTATGGAGTAGGTCCCCTTCCTGTTCGTGAATACGGCCGTTATCCGCTGGTGGCCACATGGCAATGTGCATCCCACCGATCGCCCCCTGGACCATGGGTATCTTGGTCATGGCAACAAAGCCCGCTGTCCGGGCATCCTGGTGGTCCAAAGGGAAAGACATCCGCGATGTCGTACAGGGCATCAGTCACTGCACGGCTGCACCGGTACACCGATGCCAGAGAGATGCTGGACAGGTCCCCACTGGGCAACTGGAACGACCCCGTCACGTAGAAGTTCAGGACTACCGTAACCTTGACAGCCATCGGGAGAGGGTGTCCTCCCCCAGTCCCACACGGTGTCAGATGGCAGATATGGGCGACGGTTTCCCGGCTCATCCTGTGTCTCCTCCTGCATGCCCGGTCCGTGAGGTCCTGGTACGACAAGCGGCATCGGTGCATACGGGCCTTATCAGGCGCCTCCGTCGCCGTGGCTCCACCACAACCTCCTCCTCCTTGTCCTCCTCCTAGTCATCCTGTCAGGCGGGTAATTCTCCAGCCTGGGCAGCCCCCATCCCCGGCACCCCCATCCCCGTCACCCCCCTTCACCGGCACTCCGATACCCGTGTCTCCCCATCCACTTCACTCCAATCCCCAGGACTCCCCATCTCCAGGACTCCCAACAATCCCTGGCAACCCCATCCCCTCACCACTCCAATCCCTCCCCCCACCCCTGGGACCGACCTCGATCACCGGCACGCACCCACGGCCCTGGGAGCACCCTCCACCGGCACCCGCGACGCCCCCCCCCCCCACCTATGGCTGTGCCGCCTCCTCTCCAGCGGCTGCCCCATGCCGACCCCTACCTCCTTGCTCGCCGGCGTCAGCCAGCATGACTGGTTGATGCCGTTAAAAAGCATGTTTAATTCATGCCGGCTGCCCATCCACGCCGGAGATTTGAAGCAGCCCCTGGGCCAATTCCATTGCGCTGATTCTCACGGTAGCATGGTGGTTAGCATCAATGCTTCACAGCTCCAGGGTCCCAGGTTCGATTCCTGGCTGGGTCACTGTCTGTGTGGAGTCTGCACGTCCTCCCCGTGTGCGCGTGGGTTTCCTCCGAGTGCTCCGGTTTCCTCCCACAGTCCAAAGATGTGTGGGTTAGGTGGATTGGCCATGCTAAATTGCCCGTAGTGTAAGGTTAATGGGGGGATTGTTGGGTTACGGGTATATGGGTTACGTGGGTTTAAGTGGGGTGATCATTGTTCGGCACAACATCGAGGGCCGAAGGGCCTGTTCTGTGCTGTACTGTTCTATGTTCTATGATTCTGCCGGGATTTTTTGCCGGCCGGAGAATACGGCTGCCCGCGTCGGAGCAGTGGGGTGGGATTAATGCCGCCTCCCACAAGGATTCTCCGACCCGGTGGGGGGCCAGAGAATCCTGTCCCTTGACACCATTCAGCACAAAGTAGCCTGCTTGGTTGGATCCCCAATCCACACCTTAAGCATTCATTCTCTCGTCAACCACTGCACATGGAGCATTGCCCACCACCTATAAGGCACTGCAGCAATTCACCAAGGCCCCTTTGACAGCACATTCCAAAAAACCCATCTCTTGAAACATAGGCAGCAGATGCAAGTTCCTCTTCAAGCTACACACCTCCTGACTTCGACATTGGGTAAAAATCCTGGAATTCCTTTCCTTACAGCACTGCTTGTGTCCCTGGACTACATGGACTGCAGCAGTTCAAGAAGGCAGCTCCCCATCACCTTCAGTTAGGGATGACCCTAGCCTGTGATGCTCACATCCCACAAAGGAGTGAGACAAAATCTGTTGAGCAAGGCTAACTGACCAGACAAAAATCACATATTAGCAATGTCATTTGAAACTCCTGTAAATTTAACATACTTTTCATGAAGTTCCAAGATGTGCTGCTCCCATCTATACTCTCAAAAGATTAAAAATGAGGCTTTCAGAGATTGGAGGCTGGTGCAGTCAAGAGTACAACTCAGGTTCACTGCACTACATAAATCTGAGCCGTATTGCAGCTTTTCCTTTCTGAAAAACAAAAGTTTAAATAAACTTTAGAATATAATCAAAACTCACATACTCCAAAATGAAGTTATGCCAATGCCCTCGCGCATGTACATATTAACCAGCTCCCTGTTAGAATCGTAGGGCTGAATTTCGTGGAGAGGCATTTTGCTCAGGCCCAATCTTGCCAGAGGAAATGTTGGCCAGCAGTCAACTCATGTAAAGCAAGCCTGCCCCGCAGCAAAAAGGTAATGCTGGTGGGTTTAAACAAGTGAGTGTGGAACATCCACCCCTCAGTGTGAGTAGGTCCAACCCTTGAGAGCTGCTGGCACCAGAGCTTAATCATGGGGACTACAAGGAGGAAGAGTGATAGCTGCCAGAGACGGGCCTGGGCTTTTAGGCCTAGGAGGGGTCTGTGAGCCTCGTTAGGGGGAAGAAGGGAGTGGGAGGCTGGGTTTGAGAGGGTAGTGGGTGAGGAACAAAGTGGTGGGGGGGGGTGACTATCTTGGAGATATGTCCCTGATGTGCTCAGTGCACCTCCCCCCACCCCCCCCCCCCCCTTCCCCACCCCTTCACCTTCCTTGACTCTCTTTCAATTTGGTTTCAAAGAATATCCTGGCCACTCCCACATGTCTGCCCATGCCAACAGTATTACGGCATGGGCAGCCTGATATCTCAGTCAATCGGCTTGATAACATGAGATTTATTTGTTTATTTAAAATGGTGGGCTACTGAAATAGCTGGCTGGTAATGCAGAACAAGGCCAGGAGCACGGGTTCAATTCCCGTACCAGCCTCCCCGAACAGGTGCCGGGATGTGGCGACTAGGGGCTTTTCACAGTAACTTCATTGAAGCCTACTTGTGACAATAAGTGATTATTATTATTATTTCATCCCCCGCACAGCTGAACCTTTTTGAGGGGGCCAGCTGCAGGGTGGGTGGAAAAGAGGTGGGATGGGCATCTCTCGTATTTTACCTCTGATCCTCCCCCCCACCATCCAACCCCTCCCCCCCCCCCCCCCCCCCCCCCCCCACCTCCCACCATCAAAAACCCTCCTGACGAGTGGGTGGTAAAATCCAGCGCAGAGAATCACAGAAGGAGACCATTTGGCTAATAATGCCTGTGTCAGTACTTTGGAAGAACTAACCCAATTAGTCCCACTCACCTGCTATTTCCCCATTGCCCCAGCTGTAAGTGTTTCCCATTCAGTGGCTGTTTAGCACAGGGCTAAATCGCTGGCTTTGAAAGCAGACCAAGCAGGCCAGCAGCACGGTTCGATTCGTGTAACAGCCTCCCCAAACAGGCGCCGGAATGTGGCGACTAGGGGCTTTTTACAGTAACTTCATTTGAAGCCTACTCGTGACAATAAGTGATTTTCATTTCATTCAGTCCTGTATCTAATTTCCTATAAAGTTGTTTCCAACATCCTTTCAAGGCAGTTTGTTTCTAGATCATCCTGGCCCTTTTCTGTTCCTGAGATGGCCGCTTGTGGATTGGTTGTCCTGATCCTTTGCGCTTATCTTGATCTACCCGAAGACAGCAAAGTTCAGATACTTTAATTTATTCTGATAGGGTCGAAGCTAACCTTGTTGGTCGACCAAGTGACTCAAATCTTGTGTATGAGGGGGAACAATAATGTTGAACTGAACATGTAGCGGGGTAGTTTAATAAATGAATGCACCCAGAAGGTGAATTGCTGTGTCAGCAGTAGGAGTTTGTAAAATTAGTCCAATTATTATAATTATCATTCCATCTAAGATGAAATAAAATTATTTTCCTCATTTTCTGGCTTTGGGATCCCTGCCCTATCTCTATTGGTGGTTTTTGAACAAGCTGGCAGAATTGGCTAAAGTTCAAGCTAAAATTAAAGCGACAAATGCTTCCTGTTCATTCTGCTTGTTTAGTATAACAGTACTCGGAATTGTTTAATGAAATTTCAACACAACAAAGCTCTCCTTGGAACCTAAACCACTAGCTGACATCCATACCCACATCATCTGTCCCCAAGTCCTGATCAGGCAAAAGGTGAAAACTTGAACCTGCTTTGACCTCAAGGCTTCTGAGGTTAGCATTCAATCAAAAATACATGGAGAGGGAACAATCTTAAAGATTGGCCCATAAACATGGATTTGTCGGAACTAAGAACCAATCAGGGAACAGGACATTCGTGAACTGTTCATATCATAGAATCATAGCATTTACAGGGCAGACAGAGACCATTTGGCCCATCGAGTCTGCACCGGCCCTTGGAAAGAGCACCCCATTTAAGCCCACACCTCCACCCTATCCCTGTAACCCAGTAACCCCACCCAACCTTTTTGGACACGGAGAGCAATTTATCATGACCAATCCACCTAACCTGCACATCTTTGGACTGTGGGAGGAAACTGGAGAACCAGGTGGAAACCCACGCAGACCGGGGGAGATCATGCAGATTCCGCACAGACGGTGACCCAAGCCGGGAATCATACCTGGGACCTTGGAGCTGTTCGATTCTATCTCCTGAGCTCAGATCTTCCACTGATTATGACAACAATAAAAATGAAAGAGTTGCATGTTCTCCTATCCCAATGTGGAAGAAGAATCCAGCACGAGAATGCGCACAAGGTTATTTACAAAATTGAGAGCGCACAGAGTTGGACGCCACCTCGTGACAAGGATTGCTAACTGGTTAGGTGACAGAGAGCAGGGATCAAGGATTCAGTCTTTGATAGCACAAGTGGTGGCGTCCTCAGTATCTTTACTGTGGGATCTGGTTTTCATCTCATGTATCAATTACTTGGAAGAATGAATTTGAGAGTTGTCTATTTAAATTTGTTGATGACATTAAGTTGGGCGGCACAATAAGAATTAGACATTCTGAATTCTCCCTCTGTGTACCCGAGTGTGGCGACTAAGGGATTTTCACAGTAACTTCATTGTAGTGTTAATGTCAGCCTACTTGTGACAGTAATAAAGATCATTATTATTATAAATTGTGTGGATAGGTGCAGGAAGTTATAAAGGAACACAAACAGATTCACCGAGTAAAATTATGGCAGATAGTGGAAAATATGGCAGTTTGAAGGCATCAGGAAATGCGAAGGAACAATGGAATTAAATTTTTTATGTGTTTATGGGGCATGGTACCAAAGTGGTTATGAGATGAGTAAATTGGAGAACTCGGCTTCTGAAGCATCAGTTCAAATCCCATGTTGGCAGCTGGGGAATTAAATTCAATTAATTAAATACATTTGCAATTAAAAACCGATATTGGTAATGGTGACCACAACCATGAAATTACAAGATTGTAAAAACCCATCTGGTTCATTAATGAAGTAAATAGGCTAGTCTGGCTTACATGTGACTGCAGACTTACAGCAATGTGGCTAATTCTGACCTCCCCTCTAAAATGGTCAATCCACTGTACGGGAGCGGACAGCAAATACTAGCCTGTGCCAGTTATGCTGACATCCTATGAATGAATTGACAAAACTCGTGCGCAGCTACAAAATGTCACTAAAAGACCCAAAGGAATGTTGCCCTTTATCTCAAGAGGTTCCAACCCAACGGAAAAATGATGCTTCAGTTGGACAAAAGCCTGAGTGAGACCCCATCTGGGGTCTTTGTGTTCAGTTTTAAGTTATTTCCACTGCTACTGACGTTCTTTCAGCCTCTAAATCTCTAAATATTTTGGATAAATTCCCTAGCCGCCACTGAGGTATGTGCCAGCAATTGCTGCTGATCTCAGAGGCCCACTGCAGCATAGCCAATGGGTGTTCTCGATGATTCCCATATAGCCCATGGAATCAAACACCCTGAAATCCAACACTAACACCTGAGAAATCATCATCAATGTAGTCAAACATGAAGGTGCTTCGCAGGAGCACTGTCAAATAAAATTTGACACCAAGCTGCACAAGGAGATACTTGGCCAAAGGGATAGGTTTTCTGGAGTGCCTTAGATGAGGAAAGAGATGTGCCCATGTGAAGAGCTTCAGGGAGGCAATACCAAGGCGCAGGCTCATGGTAGCTGAAGGTCAAGAAGTCAGAATTGTAGGTGCTTCTGTATCGTGGCGTGCTGCAGGGCTGGTTACAAAGATAGGGGAGTGGTGAGGCTGGGAGGATTATAAAAACAAGAATTAAACTTCTAAAATCAAAATGTAGCTTAACTGAGAGCTAATGCAGGTCAGCAGTCACAGGGAGGATGAACAGAAGTTGGTGTATATTAGGACACAGGCAACAGAGTTTTGGAGACTTCAGAGGTTGGAAGATGCGAGGCCAGCAAGGAATGTGTTGGAGTTGTCATATCTAGTGATAATGAAGACATGAATGAGGATTCCAGCAGTTGATGAGCCGAGTCAGCGACACAGTCCAGCAATGTTACAGAGCTGGAAAAGGTGGCATTGTCAATGCCACCACAGATAAGTGGTTGGATGTACATCTTGGGTGTCAAATCAGACACCAGGCAGCGGAGAGCACCGGACCTGCGATGGACACTCTCTTCTGGGAGTGGAGGATAAAGGGAGCTTGTTGCTCGGGGCCCTTACACACCTTTGGGCAACGAAGAGCTCCGGACCTACGGCCACAGCATTTGTTCCGATGATACCACTTTCCACTGCTTCGAAAATGTGTTCCTTCTTTCTCAACCTACAGTGATTTCCCACCTACAGTTGTTGACAGGGCCCTCAACAGTGTACGGTCCATCTCCCACACCATTACCCTCGCCCCCACCACTCCCTCTCAGAACAAGGATAGAGTCCCCCTCGTTCTCACATTTCATCCCACCAGCCTCTATATGCAAAGCATAATCCTCTGCCTTTTTCAGCAACTCCAGCATGAT
Organism: Scyliorhinus canicula; assembly: GCF_902713615.1. Classification (NCBI taxonomy): domain Eukaryota; kingdom Metazoa; phylum Chordata; class Chondrichthyes; order Carcharhiniformes; family Scyliorhinidae; genus Scyliorhinus; species Scyliorhinus canicula. The sequence goes on along the minus strand of NC_052148.1, from coordinate 243,883,837 downwards.
GCCACCACCAAACACATCTTCCCTTCACTCCCTCTGTCAGCATTCCACAGAGACCGTTCCATCTGAGATAATCTAGTCCACTCCTCCACCATACCCAGTACCTCTCCCATCACCCATGGCACCTTCCCATGCAATTTCAGAAGGTGTAACACCTGCCCCTTTACCTCTTTATGCTTAACATCCCAGGCCCAAAACACTCATTCCAGGTTAAGCAGCGTTTCACTTGTTTCTCTTCCAATCTGATCTATTGCATTCGCTGCTCCCAATGTGGTCTCCTCTATATCGGAGAGACCAAACGCAGATTGGGTGATCACTTTGCTGAGCATCTTCGGTCTGTGTGCATTCAAGACCCTGACCTTCCCGTTGCTTGCAATTTTAACAAAAGACCCAGCTCCCATGCCCTGTCTGTTCTTAGCCTGTTGCAATGTTCCAGTGACGCTCAACGCAAACTGGAGGAACAACATCTCATCTTCTGGTTGGGCACGCTACAGCCTTCCAGTCTCAACATTGAATTCACCAACTTCAGATGATTAGTTCTACCCCACCTCGACCCATTGTTTTCATCCCATTTCATTTTAACTGTCTTTTACCAATTCTTTCTTTCTTGTCTTTCTTAATATACATTCCCCCCCCCCCCCCCCCAATCTTATCCACCTTTTCTTACCATTTCTTCTCTTTGCTTCCCCCTTCCCCTTCCCCCACATCTACAGTTCACACTCTGATGTTAGTTTCTCTGCTGTTTGGCCTTTCACATCTTTTGTTCTCTCTGGGGACTGCCACAAGCACTTTTTCCCCTTGGTTTCTGTGGCCATTAGCAGCCGGTTTCCCTAGATTCCTGTGGCCATGACTCATCTTTCATTCTCACTCCACAGAATAAATATTTCCCACTTTCTCTGTCTGTTAGCTTTGAAAAAGAGTCATCGGATTCGAAACGTTAGCTCTTTTCTCTCCCTTGCAGATGCTGCCAGACCTGCTGAGATTTTCCAGCATTTTCTCTTTCATTTCAGATTCCAGCATCCGCAGTAATTTGCTTTCATATAGGTTGTTGTACATGTTCTACCAACGATATAGGTAGAATGCAAGATGAGGTCATCACCAAGAATTCAGGAAGCTAGGCAGTAGATTAAAAAGCAGGACCTCAAAGTTGTAATCACTTGATTACTCCCTGTGTCATGTGCTCATGAGTATAGAAATAGAACAATAGGGGGTTTTGAATGCATGATGAGCTCTAATTGAAGTCCAGTATTTTGCATCTTTAAAGCCTTCTTTTCAAGAGACTCTGTTTGGTGTTTGACACTCCCCTTGGTGTGATCTTAGATGTAACAGGCAGCACGGCGGCACAGTGGTTAGCACCACTGCCTCATAGAGCCAAGGACCCAGCTTCAATTCTGGTCTTGGGTGACTGTGGAGTTTGCACGTTCTCCCCCTGTCTGCATCGGTTTCCTCCGGGTGCTCCTGTTTCCTCCCACAGTTCAAAGATGTGAATGTTAGGTGGATGGCCAGGATAAATTGCCCCTTAATCAGGCACTAGTTAGGTGGGATGATGGGGATAGAGCGAGGGATTGGGCCTGGTTGGGTGCTCTTTCGAAGGGCTGATGCAGACACGATTGGCAGAATGACCTCCTTCTGTACTATAGGGATTTTATATATCCATCAGCTCTGCAGCGCAATTTATATATCCAGAGAAGTGGTCAACTTTACAGTATCAAGGATCAGGTGTCATGTGGCATCCATCTTTGATCAGTGTCTGTTTGTATATTTTTAATAAAGAGGTCTTCTTTTAACAGGTCAAATGTTTGTGGTTAGCTGGTGGAGTTGTAGGTAGCCTCACTGTCATAGGTTTTCGGTCGTCATGACACACTAACAATTAGAATGCAAGGAACCTGATATTCTATATCATTGGGATTTCTTTATGGAGTTCTCAATTGATTGAAAATATCACACATCTGATTGATCTTTCTTGAATCTTTGAAGTAAATATTTTACAGTTAGATGTGCAGCTTTCTGCTTTACTTTTGTCTGCATTCTTTGAAACCCGCTTCGCTATAGAACTCACCTAATAAAGCGTGCGTGAGCTAAAGCCTGCATCATTTATTATACGGCCTGATTGAACAGGATGAAATTGAGGCATTTGATTCATATTGTACAACAATCCCAGTGAAATTAATTCCTCAAGCTTGGCCAACTCTGAAGTTTATTAATATATCATGTGCACTTCAGGCCAAAAGCAGTAGGATTGAGACGGTGACATCTTGAAAGGAAATATCAGGTGTTCATCTGCTGTTTATAATTTGTGGATTTGATATACTGCTGTAAGTTGGATAGTTCCAGACTGAACATTCATTAGTTACTGCACAGGAACTCACTCAGTTGATATAGAAGTGGGAGAGATCACATCCGCAATTTATTTCCTTGAGTGTCTCTTCGCTGCATGCCTTTTGCAAGTGTTTCCTCCTGAGCTGATTTTTTCCAAACCCTTAAAAGGTGACCAGGGCTAAAAGCAAAATCGCATGCGAGTATTATTTGTGTTGTTCATGCATTCATATACAATTCTTTGAAAAAAAAATGTCTCCAAGCTCAGACGGATGTGATTAATGCTCCTACGAAAGACAGATTGCGGTGAACTTTTACAGTGTTCCATTCTTCTGCCTCGAATGGTTAATCATAGAGATGAAAATAAAAAAGAAAGTGTGAGAGTTGGAAACTTTACTGAGAAAATAGAGAGCAGTGCGGGTCAGTCAGCGTCTGAAAAAGGGAGATTTGTGTTTTATGTCGAATATATTTTTTACTTCATTCATGGGACATGGATGTCACTGGCTAGGCCAGCATTTCTTACCCATCCCTGATTGCCCTTTATAAGGTGGTGGTAAACTGCCTTCTTGAACCGTTGCAGTCGATGTGGAGTAGGCACACCCACAGAGCTGTTTTGGAGGGAGTTCCAGGATTTTGCAACAGTGAAGGAATGGCGATATAATTCCAAGTCAGAATGGTGTGTGTGGCTTGGAGGGGAACTTGCAGGTGGTGGTGGTGTTAGACCATAAGACATAGGAACAGAATTAGACTGTTCGGCCCTTCGTGTCTGCTCCGCCATTCAATCATGGCTGATATGTTTCTCATCCTGATTCTCCTGCCTTCGCCCCATAACCCCTGATCCCCTTATTGATCAAAAACCTATCTATCTCTGTCTTAAAGATACTTAGTGATTTGGCCTCCACAGCCATCTGCGGCAAAGAATTCCACAGATTCGCCACCCTCTGGCTGAAGAAATTCCTTCTCATCTCTGTTTTAAAGGATTGTCCCTTTAGTCTGAGATTGTGCGCTCTGATTCTAGTTTTTGCAATGAGTGGAAATATCCTCTCCACGTCCACTCTATCCAGGCCTCGCAGTATCTTGTAAGTTTCAATAAGATCCTCCCTCATCCTTCCAAATTTCAACAAGTACAGACCCAGAGTCCTCAACTGTTCCTCATATGACAAGCTCTTCATTCCAGGATCATTCTTGTGAACCTCCTCTGGACCCTTTCCAAGGTCAGCACATCCTTCCTAAGATACGGGGCTCAAAACCCGCAATACTCCATATAGAATCATAGAATTTACAGTGCAGAAGAAGGCCATTTGGCCCAGAGAGTTTGCACTGGCCATTCGAAAGAGCACCCTACCTAAGCCCGCACCTCCACCCTATACCGACATCTCCACCCTATCCCCATAACCCAGCCTAACCTTTGTTTGGACACTAAGAGCAATTTAGCGTAGCCAGTCCACTTAACCTGAACATCTTTGGACTGTGGGAGGAAACCGGAGCACCCGGAGGAAACCCATGCAGACATGGGGAGAACATGCAGACTCCGCACGGACCCAAGGCGGGAATCAAACCTGGGACCCTGGATCTGTGAAGCAACGTCGCTAACCACTGTGCTACCATGCTGCCCACTAGGGTCTGACCAGAGCCATATACATCTCTCAGAAGTGCCTATGCATCTGCTGTTGTCCTTGTCCTGGCAAAGGGTAGAAGTTGCGGGTTTGGAACGTGCTATTGAAGAAGACTTGGTGAGGCGGTTCAGCACATCTTGTCGATGATACACATTGCTGCTACTGTGCGTGAGTGGTGTAGGTGATGGACGGGATGCTGATCAAGAAAATTGCTTTGTCCTGTATGGTGTGTAGCTTCTTGAGTGTTGTTGAAGCTGCACTCATCCAGTCAAGTGGAGAGTATTCCATCACACTCCTCACCTGTGCCTTGCAGAAGGTGGACAAACTTCGGGAAGTCAGGAGATTAGTTATTGCCACAGGATTCCCAGCTTCTGACCTGCTCTTGTATGGCTATTCCAGTTCAGTTTCTGGTTAATGGTAGCGACCCCCGTCCCCCCAATTTCCAATGAAGCATCCCTATTCCTTCACCTCGCCCACTAGTGACGTGCCTAGGCTGTGGAATTTACTGACCAAACCTCTCCCCCTTTATGATGCTCCTTAAAATCTATGTCTCTGATGAAACTTTTAGTTACCTATTCAAATCTCTCCTTTGTGTTGGTGTCAATTTTTCCATCATTACTGCGAGGCTTCTTGAGATGTATTACTATATTAACGGTGGTATATATATGTCAGTTGGTCTTGTTGAAGTGGTACATTGTAATATTAACCTATTTTTCTCTTTCAGATACTGACTAGGTTGAATTGCTGGCAACTTGTGGTTATATTTACAATTATTTTCTAGTCTGTATTTATAGTTACTTTTCCCTTATTGTTTTTTGTCATCCCACAAAACTTGCCACTTCTCTGTTACAAGGACAAGCAGCTGATCCATTTCTAGGTGTATGACAGTCTCAATAATGTGGGCAATATGTACAAAATAGGTCAACAGACCCTCTAATACCATGGCGAAATGCCCTGTCCACATAAGCATCTCCTCTTAATAACATTGTTCAGATCTCGGGCAGCACGGTGACACAGTGGTTAGCATTGCTGCCTATGGTGCTGAGGACCCGGGTTTGAATCCCAGCCCTGGGTCACTGTTCGTGTGGCGTTTGCACATTCTCCCCGTACTTGCGTGGGTTTCTCCCCCACAAATCAAAAGATGTGCAGGGTAGTTGTTTTAGACATGTTAAATTGCCCCTTAATTGGAAAAAATAATTGTTCAAATTTATTTTAAAATACATTGTTCGGATCAGAATTTCACCAGGTGAGGAAGTAAGCATATGGGCCCTGATCTCAGCACTCATTGGTGATATCTCACCTATGGAAAGAACACATCAGTTTTGGCTCAATAGTGGTTTATGAATTTCAGAGGAAAATGCAACTTTCTTTATCCATTGTTTGTTTAATAAAGATGGCCATTGTTAAAATGAGAACTTATTCAATTTGGTTTCTGTTTGGCTTCAGTAGCCTTGGGTTAAATTTTATCAGCATTTGCAATAATCTTCAGCCAGAACTGCCGAGTGGATGATCCATCTCGGTCCCCTCCGGTGGTCCCCAGCAATTTAGTTGTCAGTTTTCAGCCAATACAATTCACTCCACATGATATCAAGACATTTCTGAAGGCACTGGATACTGCAAAGGCTATGGATCATGATAATATTCTGGCAATAGTATTGAACACTTGTTCTCCAGAACTTGCCGCACCCCTAGCCAAGCTATTCCAGTACAGCTGCAACACTGGAATCTACCCAGCAATGTGGAAAATTACCCAGCTGTGTCCTGTACACAAGAAACAGGATACATCCAACCCAGCCAATTACCACCCTATCAGTCTACTCTCCATTATCAGCAAAGTAATAGAAGGAGTCATCAACAGTACTATCGAGCAGCACTTACTCGGCAATAACCTGCTCAAGGACGCTCAGTTTGGGTTCTGCCAGGGTCACTCAGCTCCTGACGTCATTACAGCATTGGTTCAAACATGGACAAAAGAGCTGAAAGCAAGAGGTGCGGTGAGAGTGACTGCTCTTGGCATCGAGGCAGCCTTTGACTGAGTATGGCACCAAGCTAAATTGGAGTCAATGGGAATCAGAGGTAAACTCTCCATTGGTTGGAGTCATACCTGGCACAAAGGAAGATGATTGTCGTTATTGGAGGTCAATCATCTCAGCTCCAGGATATCACTGCAGGAGTTCATCAGGTAGTGTCCAAGGCCCAACCATCTTCAGCTGCTTCATCAATGACCTACCTTCCATCATAAGGTCATAAGATCTGAAGAGGGGATGTTTGCGGATGACTGCACAATGTTCAGCACCATTCGCAATTCCTCAGATAATGAAACAGTCCATGTCCAAATGCAGCAAGACCTGGACAATATCCAGGCTTGGGCTGACAAGTGGCAAGTTACATTCGTGCCATACAAGTGCCAGGCAATGACTATCTCCTACAAGAGAGGTTCTAACAATCGCCCCTTCACATTCAATGGCATTGCCAGCACTGAATCCCCCACAATCGACGTTCTGGGGGTTATCACTGAGCAGAAACTGAACTGGACTAGCCACATTAACTCTGTGGCTACAAGGCAGGTCAAAGGCTAGCAAGCCTACAGTGAGTAACTCACCTCCTCACTCCCCAAAGTTTGCCCACCATTTACAAGGCACAAGTCAGGAGTGTGATGGAATACTCTATACTTGCCTGGATGAGTGCAGCTCCAACAACACTCAAGAAGCTCAACACCATCCAGGACAAAGCACCCCACTTGATTCCTCCTCCTTCCACAAACATTCAAACCCTCCACTCCCGATGAACAGTGGCAGCCGTGTGTACAATATACAAGATGCACTGCAGTAACTCACCAAGGTTCCTTTAACAGCACCTTCCAAACCCACAACAACTACCATCTAGAAGGACAAGCGCAGCAGATACTTGGGAACCCCACCACCTGGAAGTCACCCTCCAAGTCACACACCACCCTGACTTGGAAATATATCGTGGTTCCTTCACCATCGCTGGGACAAAATCCTGGAACTCCCTCCCTAACAGCACAGTGGGTGTACTTACGCCTGAAGGACTGCAGCGATTCACAAAGGCAACTCACCACTACGTTCTGAAGGGCAACCAGGGATGGGCAATAAATGCTGGCCTATCCAGCGACGCCCACAGCCTGTAAATTAATTTTTATAAAGCTGTGCGAAGATTAGTGTGAAAAGTGGGTCCCGAGCTCCCACTTGTTCGCAGCAAAGCCCTCTCAGGAATTTTACCACAGATGGCCTTCAAATTGGTTGTCTGTGGGCCTGACATCCAATTAAGGATGACATGCAGGCTGTCCGAGCTGCCACCCCAATCATAGAGCCGATGGCCCTGAAACCCCAGCAGCACCATTAGCAGAGGTGGTCACTGCTGAGGAATGAAGAGCATCCCGCAATCACGATCTGGTAAATTAAAAAAAAATTAATTCACAGGGTCAAGGGTAAGGGAAGCCCTTCTGGGGGTGGGGGTCCATAAAACCGTAAGACATAGGAGCAAAATTAGACTATTCGGCCTATCGAGTCTGCTCCGCCATTCGATCATGGCTAATATGCTTCTCATCCCCATTCTCCTGCCTTCTCCCCGTAATCCCTGATCCCCTTATTAATCGAAAACCTACCCTTCTTTGCCATTGGGACTGTGGATGCTGTCTTCCCTGCCCACAGCCCCTTCATTGGTCCATGGAGCCTCCCGCCCTGGACTGCTGCTGGGAGCCCGCCTCCATTTTGGCTCGCAGCCTCCCCACAGGATGGGAAATTGTCCTGCCATTAGCGAAATGCTAATGTAAAATGGTCCTTAAATGGGCTTTACATTATGGAATGTCCCTTTCCAGTCTTGCGTCACAGAGACCAGTGAAATACAGCCCCTTCAGCCCACTGACTTCTGGATACAGCAATAGAACTATTTTGTTGTAGCATTAAAAATCTTACGAGGCCTCCTCTTTCCCTGTCAGCTGTTGTCACTGTGCATTTCTGTTGACATGCACATTTTAAATGGTAGTAATGACTTGTGTTGACATTTCTGTGGTTTTGAACGAGAGTAATAAACCAATGTACAAGGTTTATGGAGCAAAATACCACAGCTGTAGTGGAATTTTTATGTGCCTGCGACCAAGCCCCAGCAATAGTTTCAAGAAACCAGCCTAATGTTAAATACTTCACCTAAGATTGATTGCTGTCCCTTAGGAATCATGTAATCTTGTGAGGCCCACAAAACAAAAGAAATTGTCATTTAAATCATAGAGGCATTCATGACTGGCAACTCCTAATGCAAAGCGTATAACAGGTACAGTGAGTAATTTTTCCCCCTAATATTCACCCTGGGTGCAGTACTAAATCACAGCAAACAGAATTAGGTCAGACTCCATCCTTAGGCAGCTATCACTCCCCCCCCCCACTCCAAACAAAAAGCCATTCTCCACTGCTGAAAGCAAAGCAAACACAGTGGGTGGGTCAGTGGCAATTAGATGAGCCAAAAGCCTCAAACCTATCAAAGGAATGAAAAAATAACGTGCAAATTAAATTTTCATGTTAAATACACAAAGTTTGAGGAAACAAGTATCCACAGACGCAGAATAATGTGTTTGATGAATTCTGAGCTTTAAAGGAAATGAAAGGACTCCCAAAAGCGATGGTGCTGAGTGCAAATATAAGTGGAAAATAACTTATTTAAGCATTATTATAGTTCTGAAGGCTTTTTGGGATTCTAACAATTGACTACCGATTAGGAAATTACTGTAATGAGATACTGGGAGGCTGGTATAATCTTGTAGGTGTAACCTGTTGATTCCTTGGCTTCTTTCTCTCGGCAAGTCAATTGTGCGACCTTTTCTATATACACGTCTATGTGGCCCCAGAAGCAAGGCAATTATTTTGCTGGCTGCGCTGAGCATGAAATTTGAAAACATAAATGCCGACATCTAATATTGTTGGAAAGTAAGGAAACAGAAATAAAGAGCTGGGTTTTCTGGCCCTTCGCGCTGGCGGCCTACAGCAGCAGGCTCCCTGGTGGTGGAATGGACGAGCGATGCAAAACACCGTAGACCTCGGCTGGACTGGAAGACCCCACGGGTGGACAATGGCGAACCGGCTCCACTGCTGGAAAACTCGCTGCGGGGAAGTCAGAAAATCCCATCCCATCAAGGAAGATATTCACGGTCATTTGTTTTGAAGCTATTCAATGCCACAAATGGACCTTGTTGGATGAACCGTCTTTCAAATTTAGATGACGGGCTCCAAAGAGGGTCCATCCTGCCACTGCCACCATGGTTTTGCCACCCTAGCACTGCCAGGTTGGCAGTACCAGGGGATATGTATCCGTACCCCCCACTGGAGGCTATACTTACCTTTGCACACCAGGTGGGATTCCCTCGATTACTTCCGGTTTTGCAATAGTCACGTCAGCGAGGAGCGAATTTCTTACCTAGGAACAACATGGAGTGGGGAAGCCCTTTCAATATATTTAAATGAGTTTCCCGCCCACTCGCGAGGGGCAGGGAAATCGGAAAACAAGATCTCGCCGGTGAGAATCTCATTTTCCGATTCTCGGGATTTTGTGCCCACATGGCCATTTACGCTCATGGTGACCATGGACACAAAATCGCCCATCAAGTGTCATAAAAAGCCATCTGGTTCCCTAATGCCCCTTGAGGAAGAAAATCTGCCATCCTCGCCTGGTCTGGCCTACATGTGACCTCAGGTCCACACTCATGTGGTTGACTCCTAACTGTCTTCTAAGATGGGCTAGTCATTTAGCCACTCAGTACAGGGGCAATTGGGGATGGGCAACAAATGCTGGCTTCACCAATGAGGCCACACCCGACGAAAGAATAAATCTAATTAACTCTCATGCATCTTTGCAGCACAGCACATATTGCCTACTTAGATCCTTCCACCCAGTTATGAGGTAGTGGTAAGTAAGCACGTCCATTTGTGGGGGACAAAATGGAGGTTAACTAAGAATGTGAGTTAAACATGTGATGGCTGAAAAGGGCATTGGTCGACATATACAACAAATATATTCAAAAACATGACTCTTTGAGACTGAAACCGGATTAACTTTTATGTCACAATTTGCAGTAATTTAAGTCAGATTGGCAATATGACTCCCCAGGGTATCTTCATCTGAGAAGTAAAATCATCCCCATTGATTGGTTCTGCCACCAGGTTTAGAAAAGCAGGGAGCATTCGTAAACCTGGGTCCATTTGTGAGCAGGTGCTCTTTATAAGCAGCACCATGACAACAGGGACATCTGACACATGTTATCAAAACATGAAAACCTTTCAAGCCCAGTGAAGTATAATCACAAACAGACCTCTCTCCTGGCGAAGTCAGGCATAGCCTGCAGTGTATCTCAGGTCATTGTGATGTACATCGCAATCTGCAATGGGTTTCACACTGGTAGATTTAATATGATGGTAGTTTAACCCCACACCAATATGGCATTTAAAGATTGAGTGCTTCTTAATCACATTTACTGGTTTTAATTCACAGAAATTGCATTTCAAATGCGAGTCTGTTTTGGGAAACATTTTAATTTTGCAAGACAAAGAACAGAATATCAAAATGTACGCAATATTTTATCAATTACGTTAACGTTTGTTCCACGGCATCATGTCTCAAGCAATCAAAACGTCTATAGGTCTAAAGGCAACAATGGGTGCGGGAACAGTCGAGATTAATTTCAAGATTTGAGCTCTGTGGATAGCTTCACCTGTTACCCCTGCACAACAGAAATTCTGGTGAAAACTGTGCACAATTTTTCAACTATTTAAAACAAAGGTCGAAAAATCATGCATAGAATGTGCGTAAGTTCCCATTTATAGGCTGCCTGTGGCAGAATTGCCTCTGGTTTGGACACAAAGAATGCCCTTGCAGCAACTTTTGTATGTCCGGGACTAAAAGCAGGTTCCAACCCCACGGGTGACCTGGCCGCCCGCCTGCAGGATTGCCCTGGTGGTGCCCAATTAAGAGGCCCCCTCCAGGAGTGCCGTCCAATGAAGGATGCCGGCCAAATAGGAGGGTGCTCGGTAACGTCCTGCTGGCAGCTTCACCAGGGGAGCTGTGCACTGCTGCAGCAGTGAGGAGGTTGCAAGGGCATCGCGATATGAAGGTACCCTTGAAAAGTATATGGAAATAATTAAAATGATCTGTGGTCACAGCTCACAAGTCTCCATCGGGTGGTCATGACTGTGGCCCGACAGCAGAAGCAGGGAGTCGGGGCAAGGAGTAAGAAAGATCTCACTGTCCTTCAATTGCACAAATGAGGTAAATCGCTTCATGCAGGATAATGATTTAACCTTGGAAAAAGCCATGACCTTTGAAGTCCGAATACAATCTGCAATGTTAGATTCAAAGAAGTTACACAGCAATGCAATCTCAGACTCAGGGCTGCAGACATGGTTGGACCAACTGGCTCAAGTGCAACGATTATTTTAATAAAGGACATAGGTAGTCCACTGAGTTAAATAAAGAAACAAAGTTTTTATTTACAGCGCAATATATACGCAGCAAGGTAGATCCCCACCGGGTTCCTCTCTGGTCAGTGTCTTACTGGCCAACCTCCTATATGGAGGTTAATAAAGATACCATGGGCTGGATTCTCCCCTACTCGGCAGGGCGGGGGGTCCTGGCGGGATGGAGTGGGGTGAACCACTCCGGCATTGGGCCGCCCCAAAGGTGCGGATTTCTCCACACCTTTAGGGGCCAAGCCCTAACCTTGAGGGGCTAGGCCCACGCCGGAGTGGTTGGCGCCCCGCCAGCCGGCGGGAAAGGCCTTTGGCGCCACGCCAGCCAGGGCCGAAGGGACTTCTCCGGCCGGCGGAAGTCCACGCATGCGCTGGAGCGTCAGCGGCTGCTGACGTCATCCTCACGCATGCGCAGGGGAGGGAGTCACTTCCGCGTTGGCCATCGTGAAGGCTATGGCCAACGCGGAAGAAAATGAGTGCCCCCACGGCACAGGCCTGCCCGCCGATCGGTGGGCCCCGATCGCGGACCAGGCCACCATGGGGGCACCCCCCCGGGGCCAGATCGCCACGTGCCCCCCCCCCCCCCCCCCAGGACCCCAGAGCCCGCCCTTGCTGCCAGTCCCGCTGGTAAGGGAGGTGTTTTGATTCACGCCGGCGGGACGTCGACCCATCGTGGGCCGGAGAATCGCCGGGGGGGGGGGGGGGGGATGGGGGGTAAGATAATCATTGCCACTCCGTAGGTCCTGAGCAGGAAATTATGGACTGGATTTGGATTTGTTTATTGTCACATGTACCAAGGTACAGTGAAAAGTATTGTTCTGCGTATAGTTCAAACAGATCAATCCGTATATGTAAAGAAAATACAATGGGCAAACATAAAATACACAATGTAAATACATAGACACAGGCATCGGGTGAAGCATACAGGAGTGTAGTATTACTCAGTAGAGAAGATGCGTGGAGAGATCAGATCAGTCCATAATAGGGTCGTTTAGGAGTCTGGTAACAACGGGGAAGAAGCTGCTTTTGAATTTGTTAGTGCATGGTCTCAGACCTTTGTATCTCCTGCCCAATGGAAGAGTGAATAAGCCGGGTGGGAGGGGGGTTTGATTATGCTGCCCGCTTTCCCAAGGCAGCGGGAGGTGTAGAGAGAGCCAATGGATGGGAGGCGGGTTTGTGTGATGGACTGGGCTGTGTTCTTGACTCTCTATAGTTTCTTACGGTCTTGGGCTGAACAGTTGCCAGACCAGGCTGTGATGCAGCCAGATAGGATTCTCTCTCTGGTGCATGCAACTCATGCATGTAACTCATACTTAAAGTGGAACCACTTCTCAAAGGTGTTTAAGTCAAAAAAAGAGGACTTCATCTGTCCGTCTCTTTCTGCGACTGAGGTAGGGCATGTACATACCAGGACACATGGTAAAGGCCGAGGTCATTTTGTTCAGTCGCGATCAAGGGAAGCATCACTGTTACTTCTCATTTCTCATTGACATTGACGCAAAAGTATCTATTCCAAGCGAAAAGCTCAACCATTGATATTTTTTATACAACTTGCTCTCAGTCCTGCAACAGCCACTCTTCAGCTTATGATGACTCAATTGTTCTGGTTTTGGGAATCATCACAGTTCCAGTAAGCTGCAAGAACATCACCCCAGACAGGTTCGCATTCTATGAAGTCAAAGGGAAAAGACTTATGGAGTAAACATTTTCGATAGGCTTGGATTCAAACTTGAAGACCCCACCAGAGTGCACATGAATGTGATCGATGATGCAGATTACACTCGCCTGTATCCTTCCTTATTTGATTGAAGGAGTGCTGCCGTGCTCCTCGAGTCAACCCGACAATTCATCAATTTTACAAAATTTGAGATGGTTCCATTTGCATTCCATGCCAAAGTGTCAAAGGGGCTGGTATCGCCGAGCAAATTAACTCATCATTGTGGATATCGAACCGTGTCATTGGAAACTTGGACTGTAGATCAACCTTGAAGCAGCCAACAAAACAATTGTTTCAGATAAGTATCCACTTTGTCCGAGTCTGCGTGGGTTTCGCCCCCACAACCCAAAGATGTGAAAGGTAGGTAGATTGAACACGCTAAATTGCCCCTTAATTGGAAAAAATTAATTGGGTACTCTAAAAATGAAACAAAAAGTATCCACTTTGTACGATCCAAGAACTATCAGCATAATTTCATGACCTCATATACTGCACAAAGCTTGATGTGCAATGGAGCAATCGTCAGATGTCGCCAGCAGTACAGAACTATGGTGAGCAAGTCTGACAGCATCCGTGGTGAAAGAAGGGAGCAAATGTTTTGAGTCTGGATGACTGTCAAAGCGCTGAGACTCGAAGAGATTCGAAAAGTTAGCTCCCTTCTCTCTCCTCAGATGCCATCAGACCTGCTGCGATTGTCCACTATTTTCTGTTTTTGTTTCAGATTCCAGCATCCGCAGTAATTTGCTTTTGTTACTCATGAAGGTGCGTTTCAGTACCGCAGAATGCCCTATTGTCTAAATTCAGCACCTAGCACATTCCAGAAGATAATTTCTTCAGTCATGTCAGAGGTCGAGGGAGTGCTCAGCTTGATGACATTGTTGCTCATGGAAGGGGCAAAATGCAACAAAATCAGCAGTGCTCACTTGATTCAGACAACAGAATTTGATGCTCAACAAGGAAAAATGACATCAGAGATTGACTTTCTAGAATATAAAGTGACAGAAGCTGAACTAAGGCCTAGACACGGCAACGTCAAAACCATTCATACACTTTCAATGCTGTCTTATGTGAAATGTTGGAAGGTTCCTCAGCATTACCAACTTTTATCACAAATGCGACCCTGAGAAGAAAGCAATCACACTGCCTCTTCGGAAGTTATTGCGCAAATGTGCACAACAAGATTGCATAGCAAACAATGTTTGACGTGTTAAAGATGAAGAAACCAACTTCACCAGCCCTCTGCCATTTCCATCCACATGTGGAAACCTATGTCACAACAAATGTGCCAGAAAATACGATTGAAGCTGCATTCTCAAGTCCACCTGAAGGAAGTGAATGGCCTGTCACTTGTACATGATGCCTGTTGTCAGAAACTAAACATAAATACTGTACTGGAGAGTGGGAACCTGATGATCGGCATGAACGCGATGGGCTGAAGGACCTATATCCATACTGATTCTATGAACCACATGCCTCGATATACATTTCTGAACATTAGCACATGTATCTTTATGGTACAAAGTTCACTGTACTGATCATCAAGCGCTGACTACATTGTCAGCCACGTCAGGATCTAGTCAACATCTTGAGAGTAACTATGAGGTTGAATATCTCACAGGTTCATGCAATCAATTAGCTGGCATGCTTAGACTTACTACTATCATGACAACATTGGTGAAAGTGAAGCAACTTGTGACATTAAAGACGACATGGGCAGCACGGTAGCACAAGTGGCGAGCACTGTGGCTTCACAGCGCCAGGGTCCCAGGTTCGATTCCCCGCTGGGTCACTATCTGCATGGAGTCTGCACGTTCTCCCCATGTCTTCGTGGGTTTCCTCCGGGTGCTCCGGTTTCCTCCCACAGTACAAAGATGTGCAGGTTAGGTGGATTGGCCATGATAAATTGCCCTTAGTGACCAAAAAAAGGTTAGATGGGGTTATTGGGTTACGGGGATAGGGTGGAAGTGAGGGCTTAAGTGGGTCAGTGCAGACTCGATGGGCGGAATGGCTTTTATGTTCTATGCTTGCAGTGATTTCACATACGACTGGGAATCTTGTTCTGTAAGAGGAGGTGAAGGCAGAATAGGTTACAGAAGGACATCAGGTGTTGTTAAGATGAAGCAATGATCCCATGAAGCAATCTGTTGGCCAACAATAGATCGCTCTTCATTGAGTCTGTGTTCTTTAGAAACCTCTACATTCAGTCAAAAATCTGTTAAGTCGTGCCCCGCACGTCGCCAACCAAGCTCATGACCAAAAAAGCCATGGTGACAACTCCAAGGATATATTATTGGAGGAGTGCAAACAGCTTCAAGCAATTAACATTTTTTGCTTGTTCATTAGCTACATAGAAAATGACTGGAAATCACTGTAACACCCTCAAGGATCTGAAATCAACAAGAACCCTCCAGCAAGGCCTTCGCTGTTTACATCAAAGGAAATAGTCTTTAGCTAGGAGGAGATAACAGCCAAGTTCTGGGTGAAGGTTTTTATAATAAACCTATGAAGACATGGTTGAAATTTTAAACCTATGTAGACAAGGTTGAAATTTTAAACAATAGTCTGTGTACTGACTAATAGTATAACAGTGTGTATCTGTGACTTAGAGGGGAGAGCTATATTTCAGTACTGTTGCTTCACAGTGCCAGGGTGCTTGGTTTGATTCCTGGCTTGGGTCACTGTCTGTGCAGAGTCTGCACTTTCTCCCCGTGTCTGGGTGGGTTTCCTTCGGGTGCTCCAATGTCCTCTCACAAGTCCCGAAAGATGTCCTGTTAGGTAAATTGGACATTCTGAATTCTCCCTCTGTGTACCCGAACAGGCGCCTGAGTGTGGCGACTAGGGGTTTTCACAATAACTTCACTGCAGTGTTAACATAAGCCTACTTGTGACACTAATAAAGAATATTATTATTAGATTATTAGAGTTTTCTCCTGTGGGAGCTGCATTAGAGTGCTCTCTCTATGAAAGCTGTATTCGAGGAGAGTGCTACAGCGGAGGTTTCTCCGGGATAGTGCCCACGATACCTGAATCATGAATGAACTATTGTAATCTGTCCTTGAGTCTCCTGCGGTTATTTGGAAGAAGTCCAAATAACATCCGTGGGGCAGCATGGTAGCATTGTGGATAGCACAATCGCTTCACAGCTCCAGGGTCCCAGGTTCGATTCTGGCTTGGGTCACTGTCTGTGCGGAGTCTGCACATCCTCCCCGTGTGTGTGTGTGGGTTTCCTCCGGGTGCTCCGGTTTCCTCCCACAGTCCAAAGATGTGCAGGTTAGGTGGATTGGCCATGATAAATTGCCCTTAGTGTCCAAAATTGCCCTTAGTGTTGGGTGGGGTTACTGGGTTATGGGGATAGGGTGGAGGTGTTAACCTTGGGTAGGGTGCTCTTACCAGGAGCCGGTGCAGACTCGATGGGCCGAATGGCCTCCTTCTGCACTGTAAATTCTATGTCTATGTCTAAGTCCAGCATAACACTGTGCTTGATGAGTTAAGCCTGGGCGCGATCTCAGAAATAAAGTAAACAAGCTGCTAGGAGTTGTTAGCATGTGAGAGCTGTAAGGATGGAGCAGACATTTAAAAGTGCTGCAAATAAACCAGTTACATGCATAGAATCTACTGTCACTTGTGGATAGCTCTGAGATACAAAGTACGCTGTCATAATATACATCCATGTATATGATGGAGTGCAAGCAGGCAGTGATTGACACACAGGATGACCAGTAAGCACACAGAACACAGCAGCCAATCACCAGACAGGACACGACCACTATAAAGCCAGAGGGCACCAGTTTTCCCGCTCTCTCGGGATCCAGCCTCTGAGACAGTCAGAGCTCGTGAGCAGTAGCCAGTGCAAACACCATGTGGTAGTCAGTTAGTCTGGTCAGGTTAGCCTCAGGTCTCCAGTCAAGTCAGGATAGCGTCAACTCTCAGTTGAACAGGTAAAATAGTTAGATGTTAAATAAACTCGTGTTGCATCTCATCAAGTGTTGGAACTCTGTCTCTCTCTACACTGCTTCAAACGCAGTCTACATAGACCCAGCCGACCCAACACTTCATACCCAACAGGCTGGCTGTGGGAGGCCGAAAGCAGCAAACTGTGCTGAGCACTGGGCAAGCCTAATGTATTTCCTCCTGCGTTTCAGGTAGTAGTGTCTGGGAGACCAATCATTCCCTGATAAACTGGGTGGGCCTTGGTTAAAATTGCAGTTAGATCCTGATGACTTCACCAAGAGCCGATATGTTTATGTTAACCGATACTTAACAAGGGCGTTTAGCCAGGAATCCTTTCCACCTCCCGACAAAAAGCAGGGGATAAAGATCCTAACCCATTAGCTCCTGGCAGCTCTTGGAGGTGGCATTGGCGATTTCCACCGTTTGTCTATGAGTTAATTTTAAAATTTTGCTCACAGAATAAGATCCTTCCAGGAAAGCATTTGCAATTAATCATGTAAAATAGTTCTGCAAGTCTGGCTCCCTTTTTCACACCCATTCACACAGACAACTGGATGATTTTACAACATCTGGCGA
This sequence comes from Scyliorhinus canicula, assembly GCF_902713615.1. Taxonomy (NCBI): domain Eukaryota; kingdom Metazoa; phylum Chordata; class Chondrichthyes; order Carcharhiniformes; family Scyliorhinidae; genus Scyliorhinus; species Scyliorhinus canicula. The sequence goes on along the minus strand of NC_052148.1, from coordinate 243,866,189 downwards.
TGAGGTGCAGCACGCCCCCCCCCCCCCCCATTCACAAATTTAAATTAAATATACTGAAGGGGAAATTTTCTCACCCTTGGTTTCTGGCAGGGCACCTCACCTGTGGGGGATCAAATATCAGAAATTTAAACACATCCTGCATGTGATTTACCAAACTTCTGATCAGAAAATTGTTTACAACACAGGCCTGGATTTCCGATAAGCACTCACAGCAGGTGACGTTCCCTGTGTGAAGTAAGCAAATAAATACTCTCACATCTAAACACATCATTCTGTAGCATTCGGGTTGCGCATTAGGGGAAATTGATTTGTGGTGGGTCTTTTTAAGTTGGGGAATTGGGACTAAGCTACGTAAACAATATCACTGCTTCATTGGGACTTCAGTACTGGAGGCAGATATTTGCATTACTGACTCAAACCTCTGAGGCCACAATTCTTTGTGCAATGCAGATTCTTTTTTAAACTGCTCACTTCAAACAGGCAAATGCTCATAGCAAAAAAGCGAAGTATTACAAATAAACCAAACTCACAAACAGGGGAAAGAGTTCAACCTTTTTTAACACGTAGCAATAAGCGGCCAAAGATTTTCAATGTCAATGATCACACTGTCGCTGAAGTGTGGCAAGCAGCTTTTTGGGCAAATGAGTAAGGCAGTGTAATCTTTACCATGGGAATGGAAAGGAGCAATGTGAAACAAAAAGAGGAAACAGAACAAGCTACCCAGTGCGATCAGATCCTCTCAAAGCAAAGGATGGACCATTGGAAGCAAGAAATCACTCCCAAAGTAAACAGGAAGGAAAATGGAGCACAAAAGGCGGATCCACTGTGGGGCTGAATTTTTAGGCCTGAGGGGAATGAGCACCGATGGGAATTTCACACTGCCGTCAAGCGTGGCGGGTTCACCGATACCATCCCAGTCCTCAACCAAAATCAATTGAACTATTCCAATATCCAGGCTACGCAGGCTATGGAAACAAATGTCTTCGTTTTTTTTTTGGACAGTAATATCTTACTACTATGCTGAACCTATGTTCAAATTAATTAACCAACATGAATATTACCCAAATTCAAATGAATTATGGGCCATGCTTTAAACTAGAAGTACAGATCACATTTAGTCTATACCAGGTATCTAAAGCCAGTCAGACAAAGGCAACTTTCAATAATTGACAGAGTATGTCAGCTGAACTGATCTATATGGAACCATGATGTAGAAATGCTGAAGGATTTTGTAAAGACTGGTGTTTTCTGCAATTTGAACAGCAAACCGTATTCATATTTTATCATATTAGTTAATCATTTTGAATGCTCGCACTGAAAATGTCTACAAATTCAGCACTCATATGAGGGGAATTTTTTTTTCCGTTGCAACGAGCACAAACAAAGACTCCCACTGTATAAATATATTATAGAATACAAAACAAAGAACCGCAGGGCAGAACATTTGTTATCTTGATGAACTCAGGTTCTGCGGCATCAATAACCACCTCTTCACCAGAGCTACCCAGCCCCTCTGCCTGGTGTTCGCTGGGTGGCAACTGTTGCTTTACAGCGCCAGGGATCCGGGTTTGATTCTCACTTGGGTCACGATCTGTGCGGAGTCTGCACATTCACTCTGTGTCTGCGTGGGTTTCCTCCAGGTGCTCCGGTTTCCTCCCACATGTCCCGAAAGACAAGCTTGTTGGGTGGATTGGACATTGTGAATTCTCCCTCAGTATGCCCAAACAGGCGGCGAAATGTGGCGACTAGGGGATTTTCACAGTAACTTCATTGCAGTGTTAATGTAAGCCTACCTGTGACTCTAATAAAAGATTATTCCTGTTCCATTTCTTCCTTCAATCCAACCAGACCCAATCAACAGCCTCTTCTGTTCAATCTTTTAATACCTTTTACTTCCTCCAGCCAGCAGGTTGCCCTATAGACCCCAAATGGGTAATCCAATGTGCCTTTCTTACTTGGAATGGTTATCTTAATGACCAAAAAGCAACTAGTAAAAATCTGTGATCTTAACGCCAGTCATTAAAAAGCAAGGTTTCAAACATACTGGCCCCCATGACTGTAAAATAGAAATATCAATCTTCTTCCAATTGTTTTTGGTGCAACATTTTATTTATTCACTCTTATGTTGTTCAGTAGATGACATTAGCTGATAACAGAAGAAATAAGTGACATTAAAACTGTGTTTTTCTTAATTTACCGAATGAATTATTGTAATGAGACAAAATCTGGTTATCAAAGCAATAACTCAATGTGAGTGAAGACAGTGACTGTTGCTTTTTGTACGATATCACTGAACAAGTTTAATGTAATTTTGTCACAACAATTACTCCTGCATTTTAGATACGATCGCATTTCAGTAACATGTGGCATATGAGTCCTTGGCATGTCCCATGGCCCTCCATTGATAGGGAAGAATCAAAAGGGATTAAAAGATACTTTGAAGGGATTACGAATCACTGCTTGTGATTCAGGTTGGGAGAGAAAATACTTCAGTATCATTAACATTGATTATATAATTTCAACCCCCAATTAATTATTTTTTACTCTGATCACCTTCTGTAATCCATTATTTTCTAGAATGTTCCAGCACAAGATCTTCTAAAGGCCACAGTCGTGAAATATGAATCACAATAGTAGAATGTTCTGGTCCTTTACATTTGTATCTTGATCAAATCATGCGTTTCATTATTTTTATTCATCTCTGATATTCTCGATAAGTTTTAACTTCTAGACACGTTCTGTAACTTCACCCCTGAGCTCTCCTCAAAGTTCAGGCCGCCAGATGCATGCCTTTCATTGACAGTTGCGAATCACGTCGTGATGGGATTTAAATTTGACAGCGGGGGAATTATTCCAGCATAATGAGATGAAATATTTTTTTAGAACTACATTCCCAACATTGTACAACGGGAAACATGGCCTGCCATTGACAGGGGGAAGGGGATGATCGCGGCCTGCATTTATGCTCCCAAGAAATGCGTCTGGGGCCTTCTTGCAATATTTTACAATCACGCCACCAATCATGTCCCGCCGTAAATGAGAGCAGTAAATCCTGACCCAAGCCTCTTTATATCCGAATGGGCATCAAGCAAGGCTGTGTGATTGTCCTAACTCTCTTCACTGTCACCTCAGCCTGGTCATGGAACTCAAAGGGCAGCACGGTGTTTAGCACTGCTGTCTCACAGTGCCATGGTTCCGGATTCAATTCCAACCTTGTTGGCTGTTTGTGTGGAGTTCGCACTTTCTCCCCATATCTGCGTGGGTTTCCTCTGGGTGCTTCGGTTGTCTCCCGCTGTCAAAAGATATGCAGGTAGGTGGATTAGCCAATACATTCAGGAACACGCCTGCCACCTCTCGCCAGGGACCAGGTTCGGGGGCATGACCTGCCCAGTCTCCATCTTCCAACCCATCAGAATAGACAACATGCCATGCAGAAGAATCTTGACAACACTGAGGTGGGCTCTTGGCAAGAAAAGTGCCCTCTTGAGTACAAGAACCTCCTTGTGAGCCTCCACCACACTCTCCACCAATTTCTGAAAGTGCGCTCTGATGACCTAACCATAGAGCCGAGATCTTCAGCTAAGACGGAATTTTCGACAACATCTTCGATGGCAGCCACCATCTGATGCACACAGACTCCTCAAGGCAAGAGCCCACTCAGCAACAACTCCGCCACTGCAAGCTGGGCACCATCACAGCCCACTCCAACTGCTTAATATTTTATCTCGGGTCCTTGCAAAACACTATTCAGGAGTTTCCAGGACACAGTACATGTTACGTAACCCAAGAAAAGGCAAATATCCACCAGGATGAAATAATGGGTTAAAAGATGGGCAGAAGGGAGCTCAAGAAAAAGCGACAACTCCGCACAGACAGTGATTCAAGCCGAGAATCGAACCTGGGACCCTGGCACTGTGAAGCAACAGTGCTGCCGTGCCAACTGTGGAAGGAGAGAGGGGAGAACCCTGACACTTACCACCACCACCAGCTCCCCCCACCACCCTAACTCTTGTCAACTCTTATCCTCTCTGCCCAAAGACCTATAACTCCAGGACCAGCTGAGTGACCTGGGGCACACAAATCAAAAAGTCTGGCAGATGGCATCTTAGTTTTGAAGGACTGACAACAATTACTGCACCCTGTAAACAGCTCCTGATTCTGAAGAAAATCACATCTGTTTCATGAAACATTGAACATTTTTAAAAACAATTATTGATGTTAATAGATTTTAGTGGTCATCTAATGTTCCAGTTTCTTGATAATAAATAGGCAAATAATTCAGCCATACTGCAATCAGAATTATTTCCTAAGTTGCCTGATTCAAATATTGACTCGATTTATCTGGACCACTTTTACCACCTGTTCACTTAGTTTCTTTGTTCCACCCCTCCCCCTCTCACCATTAGTATATGAGCGACTTAAACTTCACCTATACATTTACCTAACTGTCTATTTCCTTGCTGATGATCACTGGTTTCTATCATCCAAATCAAATGCCACAGCTTGATGCTTCTGAAGTGCTCACTCATAACTTATGCCAGCACGGTGTTCATACAAATTCCCCCCAACATTTATCTCTCATTATTATGATTACTATTAACCGTCACATTGCCCTCCCTCTTGTGATGATGGATGTTATTAAAAAAATATATTTTTGGGAATATGGTGGTATCCTGTATAGAAAGGGAAATGTGTGTGTGTGTCAATGACAAATTCATCTGGGGGGAGTTTAATAAAGACAGCTTGTCTGTGAGAGCTGAAAGATGAGGGTAAAGGTATCAAGTTCATTCATTTGGTGTATTTAATATATAAGTAAATAGGTTGGATTGAAAACTTGTATGATAAGGTAAGCAGGGACTTGGCTTTTCAGAGGTTGAATTTCAAACGGAAGTTTAGAAGTGACAAGGAACTTCTACAACTTATAAAAGTTTCATAAACAGGAGAAGGTATATTCAATGTTATTGACCGAATGTAGAGACAAAATTGGAAAACATTAAAGATTTTTATGTTTTGAGAAGATCAGTTCAAAGAGGTGCTGGAGGACAATGTAATCTGAGGTGAAAGTGCAAAATGATTTTTAAGGAAAGAGGTTTAACTGAGTTGGAGAAATGTTCTGAGATCAGAGCGAGAGCTGTGAAACAACCACCCAGTATTAAGCCAGAAAACGCTTTGTTTTCAGAAAGCAGTCTGTTTTTGAACATTTCTTCTGCATTTTCACATGGAAGTATTTGATGAGATGGGTGGTATACCTTCATTAAAGGACAACAATTATGTCCTTTAGGTTCTACTCATAGAATCATAGAATCCCTATGGTGCAGAAGGAGGTCATTCGGTCCATCAAGTCTGCACCAACCCCTTCAAAAGACCACCCTACATATACTGAAACCCCCACCTTACCCCCAGAACTCCACCCAAACTTTGACACTGAGGGGGAATTTAGCATTGCCAATCCACATAGTCTGCACATCTTTGGACTGTTAAGCTTTTGGGGTCAGTAGTTATTCCTTCTTTCGTTCAAAATACAAAAAAGGTCAATGACCAGTACAATAGGTTTTCCTCTGGGATCTAGGTTGCTCAGCAAATAACTTCTGCTCGTAAATACAACAAAAACATTCAGAATGCACAAATACCACAGTTGGTAAATCATTAGTTTTGACCCATGCCACATCTGCCCCATTAGACAAATGGCTATTTTACAACCATATTTATCATTACCACTAAATGAAAGTAAAAATTCTCTTGTGCCACATCATTACTGTGCCTTTCAGCATACTAATGTTCTGTACCCATTATTTTAGACTTCAGTTCCTCAGCATTTGTCTGCGCAAAATGTGAACCCATGATTCCAGTGGGACAGCCATGCCTGCAGGAAGTGTATCTGTATGCAATCTTACAGCTCCAGGTCACCAAACTGTGCTTCCTTTGAGCATGGCTTCCATTTGGGAGCAGAGGATCATTCAGTCAGCACTTCTTAATAATATTCAAAGGGGAAAACAGCCTGCACACAATTTAGTTTAATTCAGATGACATGAAACTTAGAGATTTTGCTAACAGAGTCAGGAGAGGCTGAAACCTTACATCACCATGTGGGTAGGCACAGTTCCCCAGCACCGTTCAATCCTAGACTATATTCCTGGAGCTAGGATGGAAGCTGGCAGGGCTGCCCACTCACACATGGCTGGTAGTCAGCTCAGCTTGTTAAAGGCCCATTGTCAGAGACCCGGCTGGAAGTGCAGCTGCCTGACGGCAACGTCCTGTTGGTAGACCAGTGCTCCAGGCAGGTTTACAAGACCACTCTGCCTGCCCGGCTTCAGCTGCAGCCCCTCTCTAAGGGCGGTCTGGCTGCTGAGGTCATTTTTCAATTTAAAATTTAAAAGAAGTTGGAAAGATGGTGATCCACTCTTGTGGGCCCACTCTCTCTCTCTCTCTCACTTCCATGAAAAGAGCTTCTTCAGTGCTGGAGGACCACCATCAAGAGCCCACAAGGATAGCGAGTCATAGAATTTACATTGCAGAAGGAGGCCTTTCGGCCCATCGAGCCTGCAGCGGCCCTTGGAAAGAGCACCCCATTTAAGCCCAGAACTCCATCCCATACCCGTAACCCAGCAACACCACCCAACCCCTTTGGACACTAAGGGCAATTTAGCATGGCCAATCCACCTAAACTGCATGTCTTTGGACTGTGGGAGGAAACCAGAGGACCCGGAGGAAGCCCACGCAGACATGGGGAGAATGGGGACAGCTTGGATGCACAGGGAAAGGTGATGAGCTTTCCCCCCTCCCCACCCCCCACCCCCACTCTTGTATTTTATATGTTGTCCCCGAAAGCATATTCGGCGGGATTAAGGAGAATGTGCAGACTCCGCACAATGACCCAAGCCGGGTATCGAACCGGGGACCCTGGAGCTGTGAAGCGACAATGCTACCATGTGCTACCATGCTGCCCAGGATCTAATCAGTGAGAGAGGAGTGCCTGCATGGTTCTAACCTCATGGAAAAGGCATTATTGACTATTATGGGAAAGGGCTATTACTGAAGGCATGCCCTAGTGAGACAGAATTCAGTGAAGGTGACAGCTTCCTCACAACTAATCCTCCTTCGCCCATCCCATTTGTTCCTCATTCCCATTTACAAGTTGCACTGTGAGTGTGGTATAAGTGTGCACTTACCTTTTCCTTTCGCCTTACCACAACTTTACGCTTGTTGCTTGTTTCCTTTAAAATAGCCAAGAACAGCAACCCCCTCCAATCCCGCCGAATATGCTTTTGGAGACAACATATAAAATACAAGGGGGGGGGGGGGGGGCTCATCACCTTCCCCTGTGCCTCCAAGCTGTCCCCCCTAACATAGTAGGACTGAAAATGCCTTAAAGGTGAAAGGGAAACAGGGACTTCCTACAGGGGATGCCCCGTACTCATCAATAGCACCCCTCCCCCCCAAGATATTTCCCCCTTCCCCCCCCCCCACGTTGCCTCCAAAATACATCAGCCCCCACCCCTCAACCCCTTTTCTTGGCTGTCTGATCCCTTCCCAGCCAAAGAGGCCTGGCATTCCCAGCTCTAGTGTCGATCTTCTGTTCTTCCTGGGCTTGCTTGCAGTCACGGCAGTGCCCACTACTCAGTTCTGATGCTGCTGTGACTGCTGGAGCTGCCGTTCTATCAGACTGGCCAGCAACTTTCCAGGACAGGGTTTCCTCCCATTGTGGAGCCGACCGCCCGCCCTCTGCCAAACTGGCAGCAATTTGCTTTTCTGGGGCAGGATTTCTTAACGTGTGTCAGCTACGAGCTGAGTTTTGCAATGGGACGGTGAGCAATATGCCTACCCCTCCTGTGAGAATAGTGACGTTAAGACACTTTATCACTCGATTTCCCATTAGCCTCACAACCGTCAGTTCTGATACTGGCAGTCCACATTTCTTTGAGGATAGCGTGCAGAGAAGACAGCACATGGTGAGACAGAAGGCAGCAGTACGCTGCAACCAAGGTGCGGGGGGGGGGGTGGAGGGGGGCGCTTGCTGCTGGTTAGGACTTTGTTGAGCAGGCTACGGAAAACAGTTGTGGGCCTAACCAAAAACCTTGATGCACTGTTAAATTCCAAAAAAGCCTCATTCAATATTAAGGAGTACAGGGAAGTTCAAAACCAATTTGGCACAGGGTTAAGTTACTGGGAGCTTGGACCCCATCTTTTCCAACATGACAGTTTTGGACAACTTTATCAACACTGCTGTGGAGCAAACTAGGAAATGAAATGAAATGAAAATCGCTTATTGTCACGAGTAGGCTTCAATGAAGTTACTGTGAAAAGCCCCTAGTCGCCACATTCCTGCGCCTGGTCGGGGAGGCTGGTACAGGAATTGAACCGTGCTGCTGGCTTGCCTTGGTCTGCTTTAAACACCAGCGATTTAGCCCAGTGTGCTAAACCAGCCCCAGTGTTTTCACTGCAGTACAACAGTAGCCAACTAACGTATGAATGCTGTGCTAGAAACTCTGATTGCGCAATCATGGCTCTGGATATCAATGTTCAAAGGGGGTTGCAGGATGTCAGAGCAGTGCAGTCATCTGTCCTCCAACAGATCGATCAGATTGCTGAAGCATAGCGGCAGTCACTGCATGGAGCACGAGCCTCCTATTGCCTCACAGGATGGCAGCATTCGTGCTCCTAACCCTGCCACTCAGCTGGTGCCCTTGCTGCTGCCTGACAGCCAGCCAGCCCATACTACTACTGTCCATTCTGAGATGGTGCCACCTGAAACCGAATCTATAGACCCAGAGCTGTTTGAGGTCATCCCCAAAGGCAATTTGTAGTCTCCCCCATCAAAGTCACTGGAGTGGCACTGCAGGAGCATTGGGACATATCAACACATATGGAAGAAAAATGCATGAAGGGAATGCCCAAGAGTGATTAGTTTAATTTTGTATGCAATATGGAATGATTTAATTTCTAAATTTGATTTGGAATGTTTTTATGTGTTGTATTTATTTTGTGGTCCAGAGGAGAATATGATGGCCGATGGGAGTGAAGTTAACAACTGTGGGACTGTTCATGAATGGGGAATTGAAGCTGACCTTATTGGTATCACACTTGAATTTGTCATTCATGTACAGCCCAGGCAGGGCAGTCCTGGGTGCAGCCTTCCTCCCTCTTCCATCTACTTTGCTTCCTCATTCTCATCTTCCTTCTCCTCGTTGTGCTCCTGTTCAGTAGATCCACCCATAGGTAATGGCACAAACTGCTCTGACATGATGGCTTGATTGTGCAGCAGGCAGCGTACCAGAAATGAACTCGAAACCCAGTCAGGTTAACCCTGCAGAGCACCTCCAGATATGCTCAGTCAGGCTGTGTGTAGCAACATCACTCTCGTTGTATGCATACTGCACATGGTGTGTGGGTTTCGACGGGGAGGCAGAAACCATGTGGCCAGTCAACTTTGTCACTCAGTGACCACCTCTTGGTTTTCTGTGATGTGTGAAATACAGCTGTTAGCAGACATCCACAGAATGACGGTATCATAACTGCTTCCAGGGTCCCAGGCATTGACATGCATAATGTGCTGCCTCTGTTCACACACCAGCTGCACATTCTCATGACAATGGATCAACGTCCAAATTATTTACGGACATATTGAACTTAGACATGTTATGAGAAAGGACATACAAGCAAAAACTAGATGACACTGCAAGGTGTCCACTTGCTGGAATTCCTATGTGGATTATGCTCAGTCCTGAGAGAGACACCAGAACATTACACTCCTTTTCAGACAGGGAAATTTCAAAGGAAGCAAGGCAATGCAAAACTGAACTGTAATCTCTTGTGAGTAATGGAAGCTAATAACCATCTCAGCAGAAACCATCTCCTGTAAGTTATATCCCAGACATGTTTGTGCTTTTCCTTTCTCGGAATACACAAAGAAAGGGGGTTTAAAACCTACTGCAACTCTGATCTCTGTGTGTTAGCCTGGTGTTCTAGCTCTATTGTGCTAGTGTGCGCTGTGAAGATCACAGCGAAGAATCCCAACTGAGCATTCCTGCAGCTGACAGGAAAAACCTCTGTCTGTCTGATTGTTGAAAGCAAGTTCAGTCAGCAAAGCCAGCAAGAAAAAGGAAGCAGGACAACTCTTTTCAGTTAACCTACAGAATCAAGGATCTCCAAACCAACTGCTCAATTGCTAAAGTCAGTACTACCAGAATCACCCAACATAATGGCCGCAACATGTCACCATGCAATCCTCCTGAACAAACCAAAGACTGGCTTGAATACCTTTTTAAACTTTTATTTTTGGACTCACATCTCATTTCTAATCTGTATGTATGCATGTTGCAGTTTATTATTTTCTTCTCGCGTTTTAGTAACTAATAAACTCACTATTATTTTTAGCTCAAGAAAGCTTGGTTAAATTGTCTCCTTTTAAAACATTTGGACTGAGAAAAGTTATCCACAAGGGAAGTGATCCTTTTAAAATAACCTTGTTGCAACCAACCGAGAGGGTTGAATAAAGAAGGGGAGCCAGTTCATCCATCCTCACCTCGGAGCAGAACAATTTGCGGGAACTGTCATAATCTACACCAGTATATGATGGTGCAGGCACATACTGATGGACATACACTAGGACCAATCAACATGCACTAACACCGCAGCCAATCACCAGTTAGAACACACGCACTATAAAGACAGAGGGCATCACTTTTCCCTCTCATTCTGGATGCTGCCTCTCAGAAGCACAAGAGCTCATCAAGTACAGTACAGACTCTCACCACGTGCTGCGAGATTCAACTGGTTCGGACAGACACAAGTCTCTAGTTAAACTAGCCTTGTGTAAACCCACAGTTATAGTATGTCTCGTATTTCATAAGAGTTAATAAAATAGAGTTGAACATTCTTCAGTGTTGGTGGCATATATCTGCTTCACAAGTCCACAGTGCCCAACATCAGGGCAGCACAGTAGCATTGTGGATAGCACAATTGCTTCACAGATCCAGGGTTCTAGGTTCGATTCCGGCTTGGGTCATCGTCTGTGCGGAGTCTGCACATCCTCCCCGTGTGTGCGTGGGTTTCCTCCAGGTGCTCCGGTTTCCTCCAACAGTCCAAAGATGTGCAGGTTAGGTGGACTGGCCATGATAAATTGCCCTTAGTGTCCAAAATTGTCCTCAGTATTGGGTGGGGTTACTGGGTTATGGGGATAGGGTGGAGGTGTTGACCTTGGGTAAGGTGCTCTTTCCAAGAGCCGGTGCAGACTCTGTTCTGGAAAATACAGAATGTGTCATTTGAAACATAGAAGGCTGCCAATATCTGGTCTGGGAGAGTGCAGGGAAAGATCCCACAAGAGGTTGGTGGCAGCTGAAAAGAGCAGAAACTGGCCAGCTCTTCTGTCAAAAATGCAGTCAATTTCAGTCTGTCAGAATTGTTATTACAACCTGCAGCAGGAGAAAGGGAAAAAGAAAAAGAGAGTTTGCATAGATTTCTTTGTGCTGTGTTGAAGCACTGTGATGTACTGAATAGAGGGGGACCCATTGGCCTGGTTGTGTCCCACCATGCCCCTTTAAGCCCGTAGCCCATCCCCTATCGGAGGTCCCAATCTCTCCCGCCAAAAAGCACTAAGCGCGGGCTCCCCTCGCTCCTCCCCCTCCCCCCACGCGCGAGGCAGGAGCAGAGAGCAGCAGAACGCGAAGCAGCAACAGCTGGCGGCCGGGGCACGGCCCGGGGAGCTCCGCTCCCCTCAAGGAGGTGGAAGGCTCGAAGATCAACGCCAGCAAGAATGAGGAGGAGAACTAAAAGAGAGAGAGAGAGAAACAGCAACAGGAGAGAAGGGGAGGAGAACTAAAAGAGAGAGAGAGAGACAGCAACAGGAGAGAAGGGGAGGAGAACTAAAAGAGAGAGAGAGAGTCTGAAGGTCCCTACAACAAACCAGCAGCAATGGGGAGGACAGAACACAGAGAACAGAGAAAACAGAGAAACAGCAACAGGAGAGAAGGGGAGGAGAACTACAAGAGAGAGAGAGTCTGAAGGTCCCTACAACAAACCAGCAGCATCCAGAATCACTAATCGTTTTTCCTTTCTGTAAAGAAAGTGTTTGCAACTTAAAGAAAAAAAAAGTATAATAATAAAATAACTTAACCTGAAAAAGTGGTTATTAGCTTACTTCACTTCCTTAATAACGCAGGACCCAGGACATCGATGCTATTAAGGGGTAAGTAGGTAAAATTCTTCAGTGAAGGTATGGGTTATACCGGGGAATAACTTGGAAATATAGTTTGACCTGAATAGCACCCACCGAAGCCTGCATCGGAGTCAGGGAGTGAGAATCCCTGTTCACCATTTGGAATATTGGCCCTTTTTTGTATAGGGGGAATTCTAAGACAGAGTGGTGAATTTACAAAAGCAACTCGATGGGCCAAATGGCCTCCTTCTGCACTGCTTCGAGCGATATATATTTCAGCAGCGCTTACAGGGTAAGGACGAACCTTTCCAGTCCTTTAGCAGCCACCTCCGTGTCCTCACGCAGTCCTGCAACGACAGGTCCACAGCAGACTCCATGATACGTGATCAGATAGTTTTTGGTGTGCAGTCGGAGCCCCTTCGCCAGCAGCTTCTTAAAGTCAAACAGCTCACCCTGTCCATTGCCATAGAGACCTGTGTGTTCCATGAGCACACCTCCACGCGATATTCCTGCATCCAGGCCGCTGAAATGGCGCGGCAAGCTCCCCACGGGGCAGAACGGGTCCAGGTCATCAAGTCGCTCCAGGGCCTAAGCCTGGACGAAGGTGGCTTTTTGCGGGCTCCCGCGCTGGGACACAACGAACGTGGTGACGTTGAGGAATGCACTGCGCAGACGTGCACCACGCTGGATCATACCGCGCATGCGCGGTGGCATAACGAACACGCCGACGCAACGGTGTGCGGCAACTGTGGCTCACTTAAAGCGGCAATATCCCGCAAAGACCCGACGCTGTTTAGAGTGTGGCAAACTTGGCCACTATGCTGCTTTATGCAGGTCGACTCAGCCTGCTAGTTTTCGAAGATCCAGCCAGCCTCGCAGGGGTGTCCGGGCCATTCAGCCCACAATCGACGAGCCTGTTCAAGACCTGTCCTCCGACTTTGACAGCGATGACCTGCAAGCCCCTTTCCAAGTTGGCATCATAACAAAGCACAGGATGTCTCCTAAGTGCAGCACCAAACCCATTCCGATACAAAGCATTACTCCGGATGATGAGTGGTGTGCCACTCGAACGGTCAACCAGAATTCGTCATCCACCTCAGAGATTGAATTTATGAACTTTGCAAATTTATGGACTCTCTGAGATGTTTCCTTCCTTGTTAAATCGTTTTCAATTGGTTTGTATATAGCACTGTTATTGTTCACTTTGTTGAATACTAATTATCTGCACCAGGCACCTTCCCTTGTATATAGCTTTGTTTTCCTGTATATAGAGTTGTACATATGTCTTCGCACCTCACATGTAGTTAGGAATATTCTTCACACACCCACACTATTTATTGTCACACATTCACATCAAAGTTTTTGAAAGGGGGGGATGTCATAATATAAACCAGTATATCATGGTGCAGGCACATACTGATGAACATACACTAGGACCAATCAACATGCACAAACACCGCAGCCAATCACCAGTTAGAACACACGCACTATAAAGACAGAGGGCATCACTTTTCCCGCTCATTCTGGATGCTGCCTCTCAGAAGCACAAGAGCTCATCAAGTATAGTACAGACTCACACCACGTGCTGAGAGATTCAACTGGTTAGGACAGGCACAGGTCACTAGTTAATCTAGCATTGTGTAAACCCACAGTTATAGTATGTCTAGTATTTTATAAGAGTTAATAAAATAGTGTTGAACCTTCTTCAGTGTTGGTGGCATATATCTGCTTCACAAGTCCACAGTGCCCAACACTTCAGGAACCTCATTCCGAATCATAACAAATTGGGGGACCTCATCCAGTGAGCAGTCGTAACAACATTAAAGGTTTGAAACCTTTTTCAATTCAGGTACATAGTAGAGTTGACATACGGTGCATGCAAAGTTATATACAGGCAGCCAATCACACTCAGGACCGTACAATTCTTGCAAACATTCACATTTGTTTCCGAAGGAATAAATTGGATTTGTCTCTCTTGGAATAGAAGAACTCAGGGACGTCTCTTCTGCAATCTTGGTCTCAGCCCTCCTGCCAATCGGCGCAGTTAATCTTTGCCTATTCTCTTTGTCTATTCTACAGTCTTTATTGTTTTGATCACCTCTATAAAATTTCCTCTTGGTCTTCTCTTCTTTAAGGAATCGGGCAGTAGTGAGATCCGGCCCTTTAGTCCAACCACCCAACCCGCTGGGAACACCCTCCCCGCAATGCCATCCTGCCACACTTACCTCTCTTGAGGGATCCAGCAAGGATCCCTGCTGAAGGCCCAAATGTGTTACTGGCGCTGCTGACAATGTTGAGCTGCCGGTCTGTGAGTGGCCGGCAGCTTTTGATTGATTGGATTCCCACCCGACTGGGGAATAACTCTGATGTGAGGGCCTAACATCTTACTATTAATGCCATCTGTCTCTCCCAATACTTCATGCATTTTGTTTCTCTTTTCTAATGCCAGTAGTTTAAACCTCCCTAGCAGCATCAACATATTAGCCCATGTGGACATTGATTATGGTTCTCTTTAGGGGCAACCTGCCTAGCCTTGGAAGTCTCACATTCCTCAAAATATGTCTTAATGTCCCAAAAATGTAAAAGCCCACTCATCTGCTCCAGCTTCCAATTTCCATCATCCCTGGAATGTGACACTGGGAGTAATCCAGATATTAATAACTTTGACATCCTGCTTCTTAGTCTCCTTCCTAACTCCTTAAAAGCTGCCTTCAAGACTCCATCTTTGTGCTGTTGTGGTGGACTTCTTCCAACTCACCACTGGAGACCCACGGGCAGGTTACAAAAGTTTATTCATGATTCAAGCATGGAGGAAACTACTCTAGAGAGTACAGCTCTCAACTCTAAAACAGCTCTAATGCAGCAATCACAGGGAGAGCATTCTAATGTCACTCTCTGCTCCAATTCAGACTTCTTCTCAGTTAGTCAGTATACCGAACATTGTTTTTAAAATCCCAATCATATATTTTTGCTTCAGAGGGGGGGGGGGGGGGGGGGGGGATCTTTACTGCTCTCTTTCTGCAGTGTTTTCTTTTTGACTGTGATCTTTCTCTTTTGTCCTTGCTCACGATTCTGCTTGGCAGAACCTATTTTCAAAATGTCCATCTGTATATTCCAAGAAGATAATTTGATCAGCATGTTTTACAGTCATTGTTGGAAACCAAGTCATCCTATCTATTGATCTTTGAAACTTTTTGACACAGTTCAAGATAAAATCCACAGGAAATGAGGCTATTCTGCCCTCCACAGGGAGTTTTCAAGGTTTGATGAGCATCTGGCTGGTTAGCAGTTCTCATTGTCTTGATAGAACCTCAGCCGATCAAAGATAAGTACTTTGTATTTGAATGTCTTCTTTTAAGAGAGGCCCTACTTGAAATGGACCTTGTCACCCCTGCCCCCAGAGTGTGAAATTCCATGCAACAGATCTGTGGCGGAATTCATATAGAACCTTTCCAGAAAAGTGGTCAAGTTACAGAATCAGACATCAGTTGCCTCGTGACAGTCATTTATGATTAGGGTATTTTCTTGTATATTTTTTTAATCAGCAGTTTTCTTTTTACAGCCCAATATGTGTGTGTCTAGCTGGTGAAGTTGGAGGTGGATTTAACTTAGTCACAGTTTCCCGCCATCCTGAAAATACGCACCATTTGATTTTCAGCTCCATTTAAATCAGTGCAGTGCCCAAAAAGGGGAATAAATTGAGCATTCAGCTTCAATGCTCCTTCTCACTGGGCATGCTAGGTAATGATTAGGGTTTAGATTTCCTTCTTTAAAATTGTTTGGCATATGTAATCATAGAATCATAGAACAGTACAGCACAGAACAGGCCCTTCGGCCCTCGATGTTGTGCCAAACAATGATCACCCTACTTAAACCCACGTAACCCGTATACCCATAACCCAACAATCCCCCCATTAACCTTACACTACGGGCAATTTAGCATGGCCAATCCACCTAACCCGCACATCTTTGGACTGTGGGAGGAAACCGGAGCACCCGGAGGAAACCCACGCACACACGGGGAGGACGTGCAGACTCCACACAGACAGTGACCCATCCGGGAATCGAACCTGGGACCCTGGAGCTGTGAAGCATTGATGCTAACCACCATGCTACCGTGAGGCCCATAATGAAGCATGATGTCTGTATTCATATCCAACATTTGACAGATCTATGGTAAAATTGAAATATATATCTGCATATTATACCGTCATTCCAAATGATTATGCAGCTTTGCGATCACAAGTATTTTCTCGATATCATTGTACATGAGCTGAAAATTTACAATATCACAAGGCCCAAAATGTTGGCAGCTTCTCAGCGCTTGAGAGCAATCTGATGGTTAATGCTAATATAAATAATCTTTGTGCTGTAGAAGCAATTTGCACAATAAATTTATTTCATTACATTCTACAATAAACGCATAAATGATTATAAATGGTTTTCTGTCATTTTTCTTTCAAAATGTTCAATTCTAAAAAAAGACGTTTTCCTCATGAATCACCAAAGCTAATCAACAGCCATATGGTCCATATCCTTTAGCCCGTCTTTCCCGATTGAAAAGCACAATTGCTGGGCTTACAAAAGCTGCAAATCCAGAGAAGACCTGAGACGAAGATTTCTTTCTTCTTCCGATTCATTTAAAAAATGGAACAAAAGCATTCATTCAATTATAGCATCCATCCTAAAAGGTGCTTCAAGATTTTTAAAAATAATAATCTGGCTGCAAGGACATCCTAACATGGCCTAAAGCTATTAATGCAACTCATTTCGCCGTCTTCCTTCACGATGCTGTAAATTTTGAATGAAACTTAAAATGCTCGGCATGCACAGCAGCTTTGATGAAGGAGAATACTTCCTCCTGTCTGAAGTTTTGTCTCATTACACTCCTGTGTCAAGCACCTTCTTGCTTCTTTCTCTCCTCTTTGAAGTTGCTGCTTTGACCAAGTTTTGAGTCACATTATCTCATTATGTCAAATTTTATCCGTGATGTGGAGACGCCGGCGTTGGACTGGGCTGGCCACAGTAAGAAGTCTTACAACATCAAATTAAAGTCCAACAGGTTTGTTTCGAATCACTAGGTTTCGGAGCACAGCTCCTTCATCTGATAATGGCCTGAATTAGTCGCCAGTCTGGCGTGCGCACTCACTGGGCCTGGACGTGGGTGTGAAATGTGCTTCCGGGCACAAGAACATATCCTGATGTCATTCCTCAGCCAAGTAACCAACAGCCAGCGTGAAACACACGCTGGGAAAGGCTCGGCTCAGCTGGGGAAGGTGGGAAGTGAGAGTGTGGGCCGGTACTTCCAATGTGTTTCCTCAGGGGGTTAGTTGCTGTGAAGCTATCTCAGGGCACTTCAGACATGTAAAAAAATAAATTGGGATGGTAAAACAGGACAAGGGGAGTCTAGGCAGCACATTTGAATACAGACCTCAGTCCCCAGATGCCTTTTTTTAGTTTATTTCAGCCCAGATATTTCATTCCACCCTGGATCGAGGTTGTAATTAAGATGTCAAGGCCACCTGGCCAATCGGCCCACTCATCAACCATAAAAACAGACGGACTACTTACAATTACATTCAATAGGCCCCTTAAGATGCCTGCTTGATTATCGCCAGCTGTAGTTCCGTTTCTCCTATGTGCTTCCCGATCAAAATAATGCACAGGTGCGGAATTACATCAGGATATGGGCGGCACGGTGGCACAGTGGTCAGCACTACTGCCTTACAGCACCAGGGACTGGGGTTCAAATCCATCCTTGGGTGAATGTCTGTGTGGATTTGCAGTTTCTCCCCATGTTTGCTTCTTTTTACCCCAGGAGCTTCGGTTTCCTCCCAGTCCAAACATGTGCAGGTTAGGTGGATTGGCCGTACAAAATTGCCCCTTCGTGTCCCGGGATGTCTGGGTTAGGTTACGTGGATAGACGGGGGAATGGGCTACATGGGGTGCTCTTTCAGAGGATCAGTGCAGACTCAATTACCTGAATGGTCTCCTTCTGCACTGTAGGAATTCTATGGTTCTATGGATGCACGCTAAATGTCTTTGTAGCCATCTAAGTTGGCCACCTGCAAAGGACCATGGGAATTATGGCCAACCCAGGACTTAGACAGATACAGAGCCTATGTGTATCTGAAACACAGGTAACCAGACCTGATTGAAACTCCCACTTGTTTGCATCTTAATGGCTCATTTTCCCAGGAAAATAGAACTCTAATCGGCGCCACTCCCTTTACTCAGAAAGCACAACTGCCTAGGTCACCCACCCAGCCACCAAGGCACCTGCCCCTTTATTGGCCAAAATCAAAGACAGTGATCAGAGCCCTGTCAAACTATTGGGTCCAAGGTTAAGGACCACCCCAAAGAGCACGAAATCCCAGAGGGATAAAAGAGAGCACAGCCATGTGTTCTGTCTCTTTTGGATCTGGCCTGTGCCAACCCAATCGTAGCAGGAACCGCCAGCCAAGTTCAAGACCAACGATCGCTACCTGACGGGTGAGGCCAGCAGAGACAGAGCCACTTTCTTCGAACCAGCCAAGTGAAATCCAAATAAAGGCCTTATCCATTTGCACAGTGCTGGTCGCCCTGAAGTTAAGTATAGGTTATTGTAGCTGATAAGTGTATTTTAAATCATAGTAAATATTGTGTTTGCATGTTGAGATAACTCTTGTGTATGTAAATAAACCATCTTTTGAACTAACTAACTGGTTGTGTGGTCATTTGGTCGATATAAGGGAAGGCTTGTGGTTCACTAAGATAAATAGAAATACCCACAGTATTGGCAACGCTGTTGGGGCCGAAAAACACCAACATTATTGGCAACACCTTCTTGTGCGAATTCATGCATTTCCAGGTTATAAAAATCTAGCCAATGTTAGTCACCGTGTGCAGTTATGATATTGTAAACTTTTAAAAACAGTATTTTAAATGTTACATTTTTAAACCTTGTACTGAGTTTAAAGACTATTTTAAAATGCCTCCAAGCTACCAGACAGAATTGTGTATATCAGATTGAGTTTCCTCCTGTGAGAAGACAAAGACAATCTTGAATGAGTCATTCAGGAGATAACGAAGTTTTGTTTATACCTCATAGTATGAATGTAAATGTACCTTTAAATATAAATAAACCTTTAAAGCATCTATGTTACCTTGGCTAGTTTTATAAGATTAAAGATACTATTTAATTTTATTTTAGTCATCTCAGGATATGGACATTGCAGCAAGACCGACATTTATTTCCTATCCCTAATTGCCCTCGAGAAGATGGTGCGGACGTGCCTTCTGAAAGACCATTTTGGAGGACAGTTAAGAGTCAACAACCCTGCCGTGAGTTTGGAGTCACATATAGGCCAGATCCGGAAAAGTTGGCAGATTTCTAATCCAATAAGATGCATGAATGAACCAGATGGATTTTTAAAAACCAGTTAGTAGTTTTATGGCCACCACTATTAATTTAATGCTTACTTTTTGTATTCAGTATTTTATTTAACTAATTAAATTTAAATTGTCTAGTTGCTGTTCTGGAATTTAAATGTTTGTTTTTCAAAATCCTGTGGTCCAGGCTGGCGAGCCATTTGTGCTTCTGTATCCTCTCAGAGGTCAGTTGTTTTCTCACACTAAATGTGCCGTGTCAGTTAATGTCCCAAACTCCTCCATTATCTTCACAAGTTATGTCCTGCCCTGCCAGCAAGGCGAATCACTCAACGCTGTGGCTCGGGAGATCTAAACTCTCAAGGCTCAGGTCGAACATGAGCAAGTATTGAGACCCTCCCAGACCTGTCAGGCTCAACAGCATCAGCAGATAGTAGAACAACTATAGTTGTAATTTTTAAGGTATAATTTCCTCCAATTTATGCCAACATATTTCTTTGAAGCTTTCGCAATAACCGAGAGTGGAGGGAAAATAATCAGAGAGCAGTCGACGTTTAATGGAAGCATCGATAATCACAGCCAATGTTAAAATGAGTCTGGTAGTGCTGTTGGGAAGATTGATTTGCCCTCAGATACTCAACACCTTGGCTGCAAGTTTAGGTTACATTATACCATTCTCTTTGGTGCAGTATATTTTTTCAGGTCCAAAACAGCGTCCATGGCACGTGCACAGCGTCCATGGCACGTGCGCACAGATGTCACTGAAGTAAAGGCACCCATGAGGGTGAGCACAGGGAACTCATGCCGGGAAGAATACAAAATAGATAGATCAAAATGTCAGACAGCAAGTAATGCTAATTTGACACCAGCAGTGTCATATTGGAACAACAGAAGCATTCTCCATTAGCATTATTTAAAGGGTTCATCACCTGTTTTCAAGTTATCTGCAGATCGATTTCTGCTAGCTGCTGCTGAGTTAGTAAAGTGGTTCCAGCATCGACAGTATTTTGCTTTTGTGTTGTTTTAGCAGAAGCAGTTGGTGGTGTTTATTGTTTTTAAAGTTTGCTGAATTTAACAGAGAGTGTTCTGGCATGCAGTTTGGTCTTGGTTCTGACCTTAAAAGTTCTGCTCGGAGCTCATAATAATAATAATAATCTTTATTGTCACAAGTGAGCTTACATTAACACTGCAACGAAGTTACTGTGAAAAGCCCCTAGTTACACCATTCCAGCGCCTGTTCGGGTACACAAAGGGAGAATTCAGAATGTCCAAATTACCGAACAGCACATCTTTTGGGACTTATGGGAGGAAACTGGAGCACCCGGTGACCCAAGCTGGGAATTGAACCTGGGACCCTGGAGCTGTGAAGCAGCAGTGCTACCGTGCTGCCCGTCATAGAATCATAGAATTCACAGTGCAGAAGGAGGCCATTCGGCCCATCAAGTTTGCACTGGCCCTTGGAAGGAGCACACTGTCTTCTCTCCAGACATGGATGGAGTTCTTTCCATCCTCTTTGTCTTGCAGCAAGAGAGAGAGTAAAACGAGCAGAGGCATCATAGAGGAGGAAAAGCTGCTCGAAGAGGAAGGAGGAGGAGGAGTGCTCTCACCAGGAGGCCACATCCACCCAGTGTCTGCAGGGAGCAATTATCCTGCTGCATCCTAAGTGGGGAGTAATGTGCATATTTCAACTTTTGTTAAGAATTCTTTCATGTGATATAGGCATCACAAACAAGGCCAATGTTCTCTGGCCATTAATATTCTTGGGAAAGTGGTGATGAGACACCTTTCAAACCGTGTGAGGTGCAGGTACACCCATAGTGCCATCAGGGAAGAAATTCCTGGATTTTCACCCAGTGGTAGTGAAGGAATGGTGATATATTTCCAGTAAGAAGTCTTACAACACCAGGTTAAAGTCCAACAGGTTTGTTTCAAACACGAGCTTTCGGAGCGCAGCTCCTTCCTCAGGTGAATGGAGAGGTATGTTCCAGAAACATTTATAGAGACAAAGTCAGAGATGCTGGACAATGCTTGGAATGCGAGCATTTGCAGGTAATCAAATCATTACAGATCCAGGGAGAGGGATAATCACAGCTTAAAGAGGTGTGAATTGTCTCAAGCCAGAACAGTTGGTGGGATTTTGCAAGTCCAGGCCAGATGGTGGGGGGGTGGATGTAATGCGACATAAATCCAAGATCCCTGTTGAGGCCGCACACATGCGTGCGGAACTTAGCTATAAATTTTTGTTCGACAATTCTGCGTTGTCGCGTGTCCTGAAGACCGCCTTGGAGAACGCTTAACCGGAGATCAGAGGCTGAATGCCCTTGACTGCTGAAGTGTGCCCCGACTGGAAGGGAACATTCCTGCCTGGTGATTGTCGCACGATGCCCGTTCATTCATTGTCGCAGTGTCTGCATGGTCTCGCCAATGTACCACGCTTCGGGACATCCTTTCCTGCAGTGTAAGAGGTAGACTACATTGGTCGAGTCGCACGAGTATGTGCCACGTACCTGGTGGATGGTGTTACCACGTGTATCCAAGTCGATGATCTGGCATGTCTTGCAGAGAATGCTCTGGCAGGGTTGTGTGGTGTCGTGGTCGCTGTTCTGAAGGCTAGGTCAGAGAATGCTCTGGCAGGGTTGTGTGGTCTATGTCTATATAAATGTTTCTGGAACATACCTCTCCATTCACCTGAGGAAGGAGCTGTGCTCCGAAAGCTCGTGTTTGAAACAAACCTGTTGGACTTTAACCTGGTGTTGTAAGACTTCTTACTGTGCTCACCCCAGTCCAACGCCGGCATCTCCACATCATGATATATTTCCATGTTAAGATGGTGCACAACTTAGAGAGGAACTTGCATGCTCTGGTTCTACACTGCACTTTGCTAACTTGTCTTTCTAGATGGTAGAGATTGCTGGTTTAAAAGGTGCTGTTGAAGAAGCCATGGCAAGTTACTGTGGTGTTTTTGTAAATAGGATTCACAGTGCAGAAGGAGGCCATTTGGTCCATCGGGTCTGCACTGACCGTTGGAAAGAGCATGCTACCTAAGGTCACACCTCCCTCCTGGTCCCACACCTCCGCCTGACCCCCGTAACCCCACCTAACCTTTTTAGGACATGAAGGGCAAATTAGCATACCCAATCCACCTAACCTGCACATCTTTGGACTGTGGGAGCAAACCGGAGCACCCGGAGGAAGCCCACGCAGACACGGGGAGAACGTGCGGACTCCGCACAGACAGTGACCCAAACCGGAATCGAATCTGGAACCGTGGAGCTTTGAAGCAACTGTGTTAACCATTATGCTACCATGCTGCCACTGTTCACCACTGGAGTGAATAAATGTTTAACATGCTAGATGGGGTGCGTATCAAGCAGGCAGCTTTGTCCAGGATGGCACTGAACTTTTTGAATGTTGTTGAAACTGCACTTTTCCAGGCTAGTAGGTCGTATCCATTATACTTCTGACTTGTGCCTTGCAGATCATGGAGAGGCTTTGAGGAGTCAAGTTGCTCACCACATAATTCCTGTCCTCTAACCTGCTCTTGGAGCCACAGCATTTATATGGTTGGTTCAGTTAAGTTTTTGGTTAACGTTAACGCCCAGAAAGTTGATGGTGGGGTATTCTTTCATATGAAGGTCCCTTTAAGAAAAGTGTGTTTTATCAAATGGCTGCAGTGATGTCACTGTGTGGGTGGAGCTGGACTGTGATTCTGTCTTTTATTTTACTTGTGAGCTGGAAGCTGCTTTGTGGCTCTGAGTTTTTTGGTATCGTTTTCAGTTGGGGAGCTGCATTCAAACAAAGAAGGTTTATTTTTGGTCTCTCTCTCTGCATGGTAAAGAAAGTCTCCAGACCACTTGATCACTTCAAAGTAATACCTGTTATCTGTAAGGAATTCAAACCTACTGTTTTTGTAGAAAACGTGTGTTTGACTTATGGATGTTGTTAGGAAAGTTATTAAGGGTTATCTATAGAGTACTGTATCTTTGGGGGGGTATTTGTGTTGGTAGTTGATAAGATGTTTACTGTGTGTTTATAAAATGTTAACTGGATTCATAGAATAAACATTGTTTTGTTGCAAAATACTTAAGATCTCTGTTGCATAACACCTGGAAAGTGGGCCCTTGTGCTCCTCATAACCAAAATCTATTAAAAGTTGTAACTCAGGTGAACTCCATGATATACTCTGGTGTTCTCTAAACCCTGGCCCATAACAATTCACTAATAGTAATGTCATTGAATGTCAAGGAGAGATGGTTGGATTCTCTCTTTTTGGAGGTGGTTGTTGCCTGGTACGTGCGTGGTGTGAATGTTGCCTGCCATTTGTCAGCCAAGCCTCGAATGTTGTCCAGGTGTTGCTGTTCTTTTAAATATAAATTTAGAGTATCCAATTAATTTTTACAATTAAGGGGCAATTTAGCATGGCCAAACCACCTAGCCTGCACATGTTTGGTTGTGGGGGCGAAACCCAAGCAAACACGGGGAGAATGTGCAAACTCCACACGGACAGTGACCCAGAGCCGGGATCGAACCTGGGATCTCGGCGCTGTGAGGCAGCAGGGCTAACCCACTGCGTCACGGTGCTGCCCTTGCTGTTTTTTTTTAATCCATTCATGGAACATGGATGTCGCAGGCTGAACAAGCATTTATTGCTCATCCCTAATTGCCCTTGAGGGGGCAGGTAAGAGTCAACCACATTGTTGTGGGTCTGGAGTCACATATAAGCTAGACCAGATAAGGATGACAGATTTCCTTCAGGTTCATTAACTCCATTGTGATATCAACCCCATCATTAATGAACCTGATGGGTTTTGACAACAATCGGAAAAGGTTTCATTCGTTTTTTGTTTTTAATTCCAGATCTTTATTGAATTCAAATTTCACCATCTGCGGTGGTGGGATTTGGACCCAGGTCCCCACAGCATTACCCTTGGTCTTGTGACAATACCACTACGCCACTGCCTCGCCTCCCCATGGGCACAAATTGCTCCAGTATCTGACCAGTCACAAATGATGCTAAACATTGTGCAACCGTTAACGAACATCCCCACTTCTGAACCTACAATGGAGGAAGGTCATTGGTGAAGCAGCTAATAATGAACGGGCTCAGTATGCTACGCTGAGATACTCCTGCTGTGATGTACTGGAGCTCAAATGGCTTGGGTCGCTGTCTGTGCTGAGTCTGCACATCCCGTGTGTGCGTGGGTTTCCTCCGGGTGCTCCGGTTTCCTCCCACAGTCCAAAGATGTGCAGGTTAGGTGGATTGGCCATGCTTATAATAAGTTTATAAATATCTTACATTGCTTTCAAATCCAAAGGTTGTACTATTGTAATGTCTGAATGAGTTGTCTCAAACACCGCTGTATCACACACATGTGATGTACAGGTGATTTGTGGTGAAAAGTAAGTCAAACTGAGTAGCAGCACGGTAGCATTGTGGATAGCACAAATGCTTCACAACTCCAGGGTCCCAGGTTCGATTCCCGGCTTGGGTCGCTGTTTGTGCGGAGTCTGCACATTCTCCCCGTGTGTGCGTGGGTTTCCTCCAGGTGCTCCGGTTTCCTCCCACAGTCCAAAGATGTGCAGGTTAGGTGGATTGGCCATGATAAATTGCCCTTAGTGTCCAAAATTGCCCTTAGTGTTGGGTGGGGTTACTGGGTTATGGGGATAGGGTGGAGGTGTTGACCTTGGGTAGGGTGCTCTTTCCAAGAGCCGGTGCAGACTCGATGGGCCGAATGGCCTCCTTCTGCACTGTAAATTCTATGATAATCTATGAAATGCTTGGGCTCCAACAGCCAACTGCATCTTCCTTTGTGCTAGGTAATAATGCCATCCAGTGGAGTTTCCCCTTTTGTTCCCATGGATTTTAATATGATTAGGACTCTTTGATGTCACACTGATAATGCAAGATGCCATTAAATGTACAAATGTCGCTTTGCTGTTGTTAGGTTTAGATTCTGAGATTTACTGTAAGGTTTCCATTCAGTATACAGTTGACATGCACCCATGTTCAGCACATCATGCTCAGTGTCCTGACAGCAGTCTTCATGCCTTCATTCTGTGCCACTCCATGTACTATCAGTATTTGAGCCAACATAACAAACCAAAGGGTAATTGTGCTGGGCTAATCATTAATCACATGGCACATGACGCAGATGCACGGCCCAAATTCATGTGGGCAGCATCTACATGTCGAGAGCCATGCTGACATATGAAATTATGTTGAGAAGGCCGTTGGGATTCTGAAGCAATGTTTCGACTGTCTGAACCACTTTGAAGAAACCCGTCAATACTTCCCAGAGCATGTGTCATTCCATCAAAGATCTCACCTGAATCCAGAGTCCCCACCCACCTCAGAAATATGAGGGCCAACATAGTCTTCCTCCAAGAGACGCACCTGAGGGAGCAGGACCAACTGCGGGTAAGAAAGGGCTGGGTGGGACAAACCTACCATTCCTGCCATGGGACAAGGGTCAGGGGGATGGCGATCCTGATCGGCAAGAGGACGATGTTTAGGGCGACAAAGACGATTACAGACCCGGGGGGCGGTATGTCATGGTCAGCGGGGCCCTGGATGGGGCACCGGTAGTTCTAGTCAACATGTACGCGCCCAACTGGGACGACACGAGTTTCATCAAAAAGACCATGGCAGAAATCCCGGACATAGCGATGCATCGACTAATCATGGGGGGGGACTTCAACTGTGTACAGGATCCAAAGACGGACAGATCAACCCCAAAACGGGGAAAACCTCAAGCATGGCAAGGGAACTCAGTCACTTTATGGAGCAGATGGGAGCAGTGGACCCCTGGAGGCTCACCCACCCGGGGGAGAAAGAATTCTCCTTCTTCTCCCCAGTACACAACGTGTTCACCAGAATTGACTTCTTTGTGGTGGGGAAAACGGTGCTTCCAGGGATAGACAAAGTGGAATACTCCGCAATTGTGATATCAGACCACGCTCCACACTACATAGACGTGCGGCTAGAGACGGGAAGGGCCCAGCGCCCCACATGGAGGTTGGACGGTGCCTTACTAGCTGACAAGGCCTTCAGCGAAAGGATAGCGCGGGCCATAGCAGAGTACACGGAGAACAACCAAAACGGGGAGGTTTCACCCTCCACGTTCTGGGAAGCGCTTAAGGCCGTACTAAGAGGGGAAATCATTGCCTTCAAAGCGCGAAGAGATAGGAAGGAAAGGGTGGCTAGGCAGAAGCTGGTCGACTCCATACTGGAGGTAGACCGTGAATGCTCCGAGGCCCCAACCGTAGAGCTCCTGGTGGAGAGGAAAGAACTACAAAGGAACTTTGACCTGCTCTCCACCAGGAAAGCAGTGCACCAACTCTGCCAGGCGCACGGAACCCTGTACGAACACGGAGACAAAGCCAGCCGCCTGTTGGCACACCAGCTGAGAAAGCAGGCAGCCACCAGAGAAATTGCGCAGATCAGGGGTACCAGAGGCACGTTGGAAACAGAACCAGAGAAGATCAACAAAACCTTCAAGGCCTTCTACCAAGAGCTGTACACCTCAGAGCCCCCAACGGGGAAGGCTGGGATGAACCGGTTCCTTGATGGACTGGACATACCAGTCGCGGGAGAGGGCAGAAAACGGGACCTGGAAGCACCACTAGCACTGGGAGAGATCATGGACAGCATTAGCTCCATGAAGACGGGGAAGGCGCCGGGACTGGACGGATTCCCGGCGGACTTCTACAAACAATTCGCGACAGCGCTGGCCCCGCACCTGCGGGAGATGTTCACAGACTCGCTAGCTATGGGCACACTGCCACCCACATTAGCAGAGGCCTCAATCTCGCTGATACCTAAGAAAGACAAAGATCCAACGGAATGTGGGTCATACAGACCCATCTCTCTGCTGAACGCAGACGCCAAAATACTGGCCAAAATCCTAGCCAAAAGGCTAGAAGACTGTACCTGAGGTGGTCACAGAGGACCAGACGTGCTTCGTCAAAGGTAGACAGCTTACCTCGAACATCAGGCGCCTGCTGAATGTGATAATGACCCCCTCCTGGGAGAGAACACAAGAGGTGATCGTCTCCCTGGACGCAGAAAAGGCCTTCGACAGAGTCGAATTGAAATACCTCATAGAGGTACTGGAGCGGTTCGGGCTTGGAACAGGGTTCACCGCTTGGGTAAAGCTCCTATACAACGCTCCCATGGCGAATGTACGGACCAACAATACCAACTCCCAATACTTCCAGCTGCACAGGGGCACCAGACAAGGATGCCCACTGTCCCCGCTGCTGTTTGCACTAGCAATCGAACCGCTAGCAATCGCGCTCAGGGCAGCAAAAAATTGGAGGGGGATCCGAAGGGGAGGCAGAGAGCACAGAGTCTCACTCTATGCAAATGACCTGCTCCTCTACATCTCGGACCCTCACAGCAGCATGGACGGAATTATTGCGCTCCTGAAAGAGTTTGGAGCCTTCTCGGGCTACAAACTCAACATGAGCAAAAGCGAGATCTTCCCAGTACACCTGCAAGGGGGGGGAGGGGCAGCACTAAAGGGGCTGCAGTTCAAACAAGCCCAACACAAATTCCGCTACCTGGGGATCCAAATAGCCCATGACTGGAAAGAGATCCACAAATGGAACCTCACCAGTCTGACGGAGGAAGTAAAAAAGGACCTGCAAAGGTGGAACACACTCCCACTCTCCCTCGCGGGGAGACTCCAGACGATCAAAAAGAACGTACTGCCCAGGTTCCTCTTCCTGTTTAGATCCATTCCAATCTACATCCCCAAGGCCTTCTTCAAAGCGCTGGGCAAACTAATCATGGCGTTCGTATGGGGGGGGGGGGGAAATGCTAGGATCTCAAAGAAGGTCCTACAGAAAACAAAATCCGGGGGAAGGGCTAGCCCTCCCAAACCTACAATTCTACCACTGGGCGGCAACAGCCGAGCGAGTAAGGGGATGGATCCAGGAGCCAGAGGCCAAGTGGGTGCGCGCGGAGGAGGCCTCCTGCGTGGGGACCTCCCTCCGGGCCCTTGCCACGGCAGCACTCCCATCCCCACCCAAAAAACACTCCAGCAGCCCAGTGGTGACAGCCACCCTCCAATCCTGGAACCAACTGCGGCAGCAATTTGGCCTGACCAAAATGTCGGACAAGGCTCCCATCTGCAACAACCTTAGGTTCACACCAGCACTGACTGATGCCACCTTCAAAAGGTGGAGGCAGGACGGGGGGGACACTGACAGTCAGGGACCTATACACGGACGACAGGATCGCAACACTGGACGAACTGACAGAGAAACTTCGGCTAGCCAGGGGGGACGAGCTATGGTATCTGCAGCTCAAAAACTTCTTACGAATGGAGACAAGGACTTACCCACAACCGCCACGACAGACACTACTGGAAGACCTACTGGACGCAAGTATCCTATATTAAGGGAAGTGTAGCGACATGTATGACCGACTGGTAGAAAGGGCCGACACTGTACTGGACGCAACAAGAAAGAAATGGGAGGACGACCTGGGGATTGAGATAGGGTGGGGACTCTGGAGCGAAGCACTGCATAGGGTCAACTCCACCGCCACGTGCACAAGGCTCAGCCTGATGCAACTAAAAGTGGTACAGAGAGCCCACTTAACAAGAAACCGTATGAGTAGGTTCTTCCCGGAGGTGGAGGACAAATGTGAGCGGTGCCAAAGAGGCCCGGCCAACCACGCCCACATGTTCTGGTCTTGCCCCAGACTTGTGGAGTACTGGACTGCCTTCTTCGAGGCAATGTCCAAAGTGGTGGGGGTGAGGGTGGAGCCATGCCCGATAGTGGCGGTCTTTGGGTTTGTTATGGGGGTTTGTTCTCATGGTTTTATGCTTATTTATTTTTCTTGTTAATTTATTGTTTTTGTATTGGAGGGGAGGGGTTACTGTTTTTCTCTGTTGTGATAAAATTTGTTGTTGAAAACTTGAATAAAAATTATTCCAAAAAAATATATTTTAAAAAAAGATAGAGCTCGGCACCTTGGGGGTGGGTGGGGGGGGGGGGGGGGTAGGGGGTGAGTGCTTCATTGGGATGGTGTGGGACGACTGGGTCACATGGGGTAATGTCTATTTAATTGGTATTCTCTATTTTCTTTTTACAGTATGTTACTATTCACTCTAGTTAGTTTTGTTATTATTGTTATTACTGTTCTTTTATGAAAAAATCTGCAAAACCCGAGTAAAAATACATTTAAAAAAAAAAGATCTCGCCTGAGTCCCCGACAGTGTTTAAACATGTGCAGATCCCTCCTCTCAGCTTCCCTCCAAAGTGTACAAGGTACCAATATCTGAGCTGGTGGCTTCAAATGTGGGAGCGAGTGATGCTGTTCCTCCTCATCAGTTTCTTCCCTATTCTCTCGACTCTTCCTCTCTCACCATTGGCTGGCTGGTTCTTGGCTACCTGAAAATAGGCACAGGGCTAAGGTTGTGGTCAGGAGAAATGGGGTGAACACAGGAGGTGCATTTTGCACCAGTTGCAGCTTGTAAATAAGAAGAGGTTGTGGGAGGAGAGAGATAGTGGATTGTGAGATGGAGTATTAGGTATGACATACTGTAGTCCTTAATGGCTTCCATGCCATCGATAGCAACAATCTGAGCTATGACAACTCCATTGATGGTCAGCACTGTCTCACCCAAAGGTATGAGGAGACACAAGTGTGCCTGACCCCGCCGGTTAACTCTTGTTGCCTCGGGTTCTGCACCACAGTCACAGTTGGATATCTGAAAACAAGTTGTGAGATGTGGGTGAAAGGCTAAGTGTGAGAGGGTAAAGCAAGGCACATGAATGTGAGGTTCATCATATAATTGATGGGGATTGTTGGTAGGTGAGTGATTGGGGCAATGTGGCATTAAGCAGAGTGTGAGGTCAGTGGTGCATTTTGAAGGATGTAGTATCTGATGACACTGACTGCCATCGATATCCACTCCCCATTGCCCATTCCCAGAGCTTGGAGTATATCCTTAGCCCCTGCAAGTCCTCGAGCAGGGCTTCCAGTGCAGCAAAGGAAAATATTGGAGCCTGCTCTCCATCAGTTTGTGCCATCATTCAGCGATCTTCTTGCTCACACTCCCTTCAACAACTGCTCCAGCCTGAGTACACTTCTCCTTTAAGAGGAGCAAGTTATCATTAACAGTGCAGGTTAGCTTTAATTGGCGCTAATGAATTTGCATTCACTGTTCAGGCTTGTAGCTCCTTAACCATACACTTAGCAGGAATTATTTAAATGAGTGGGCAGCACAGCTTTTGACTGCATCGAAAGCAACAGACATGGGTTAATCTCAAATCACTAGCCCCATGCTCTTTTCTGTTAACCTAGATAAAGCTATTGAACATTAATAGTATAATCATTTTGAGGCTTCTAAGAAACACAACTCATTGACAGGTTTTTTTTTGAGAGTGTTGATTCCAATGCAGGTAGTTGCTGCTTCAGGTCTGTATCTGACTTTAGTAAGTGTGCTCTTGGCTTGTACCAATGATTTGTATTGCAGCTGACTTGGCTGACTGTTCAATTGGCAACGCGTCACCATGGATACAACGCAGTCTGAAGCAGAGATCTCAACAATTCTTCAAAGGTTAAATCACAGATATTAGAAAGGGAAGGGTGGGTGCTTTAGAAAGAAAAGAACCCACCTACAAACTATTTTACATTGATACTTAGAGATATCCGATGCTGTCTGAAACGGACCTCAGATTCTGGCACAGCAACTTGTTTCCTTCTAGTAAAGATCACAGCAGACAGATTAAACCTGCCACAGTTTGACATCCTATCTATTGTACAGTCTTAGTAGCCGTGATCAGTTTGTTACAAATTTTACGGAAAAAAATTCTATCTATTGTAAAGTCACAGTAGCCGTAATCAGTTTGTTACAAAGTTTACTGAAAATAAAGTTACGAATGTATCAGCAACTAGAACCTGTACAAATCTGATGTAATCTCTTATCTAGCTGGAAGTAAAAGTACACACTGCAGACAACTTTTAAATATAACAACACAGTGCGACATTATGCACATTACACTAAATTAAGTCTCTGCGTTGAATTTTGATAGAAGCTCTGGTGGTAGAATCTAGGGCAAACCAACTTGATTTGATTCAAGTTCCATAGTCCAAGAAATGGTGATTTCTTGAGTTAGGGACTGGTTGTGCTCATGCACGGCTAGCATGGTTGAACAGTCAGCACAGAAAAACATTACTGCTCAACTTGAGCATAGAGAAATTGGATTGCTCATAAGCATGGGTGTGGATGTCAATGCATAATTAAATCACCAGACTTTGTGGATGCAGTGTTCAAAACAGAGACTTGCTTACACATATACCTACGGTTTCAAAGTGAATCATATAAAGCCCGAAAGAATTAGTGCCGTAATTTGGACTTGGTTGTTACAGTTTACAATGATCAAGGTTCCCCATGGTAGGCTCATTCAGAAAGTTAGGGGGCATGGGATACAGGGAAATTTGGCTGCCTGGGTACAGAATTGGCTGGCCGAAAGAAGACAGCGAGTGGTAGTGAATGGAAAGTATTTTGCCTGGAGGTCGGTGACCAGTGGTGTCCTACAGGGATCTGGTCTGCTCTTTGTGGTTTTTATAAATGACTTGGATGAGGAAGTGGAAGGGTGGGTTAGTAAGTTTGCCGATTACACGAAGGTTGGTGGAATTGTAGATAGTGTTGAGGGCTATTGCAGGTTACAGCAGGACATTGACAGGATGCGGAGCTGGGCTGAGAAGTGGCAGATGGAGTTCAAACTAGATAAATGTGAAGTGATTTGTTTTGGAAGGTCGAATTTGAATGCTGAATACAGGGTTAAAGGCAGGATTCTTGGACATGTGGAGAAACGGAGGGATCTTGGGGTCCACATACATAGATCCCTCAAAGATGCCACCCAGGTTGATAGGGTTGTTAAGAAGGCGTATGCTGTGTTGGCTTTCATTAACAGGGGGATTGAGTTTAAGAGCAACGAGGGTTTGCTGCAGCGTTATAAAACCGTAGTTAGATCACACTTGGAATATTGTGTCCAGTTCTGGTTGCCTCATTATAGGAAGGATGTGGATGCTTTGGAGAGGGTGCAAAGGAGATTTACCAGGGTGCTGCCTGGACTGGAGGGCATATCTTATGAAGAAAGATTGAGGGAGCTTGGGCTTTTCTCACTGGAGCGAAGAAGGAAGAGAAGTAACTTGATAGAGGTTTAGAAGTGACAAGAGGCATGGATAGAGTGGCTAGCCAGAGACGTTTCCCCAGGGCAGAAATGGCTGTCACGGACATAATTTTAAGATGATTGGAGGAAGGTATAGGGGAGATGTCAGAGATAGGTTCTTTACACAGAGAGTGGTGGGTGCGTGGAATGCACTGCCAGTGAAGGTGGTGGAGTCAGAGTCATTAGAGACATTTAAGCGACTCTTGGACAGGCACATGGTCAGCAGTAAATTGAAGGGGTGTAGGTTAGGTTGATCTTAGGTTAGGATAAATGGTCGGCACAACATCGTGGGCCAAAGGGCCTGTACTGTTCTATGTTCTATCTGTGTATCCAAATGCAGATTTGAGTGATTTTCAGCTCCGAACAAGTGGATCTGCTGATGTACCAGGCTCAAATAAAGCAGCAAAAAATACCTGTTAAATTTTACCTGAACCATTCTTGACATCATTCTCAGTATACAACAGAACTTAGGTGGCGCTCTTACCCGATTATGGTAAACATTTATAGCAATTTTCTTTTTCTATTTCATTCTGTCTCCCGTGTCTTTGCCTGTGCCAGTGGTACACAATACTAAACAATGGCTTGCTGAAGGGTTACTCTCAGGAACTCTCCTGCTAACTGTACCACAAAGTGATGTTTCAGATCTTCCTTTGCATTTCACCGCGTGAACTTTTGATCCCACCTGTGCCAAGCTGAGCAGTTGCCATGTGGCTCCTTCACTTATGCTGCAGATACATTGGTGTTCTTGTCTCCTGTTAGTGGTCCCATCACTTTGTCTTGCTGGAACTCAAGAGATGGAAAAGGAATAGCACCCGATTCTGGGAATATCCCATTGTTGTGTGGTCATCAATGGGGGCTGTGGTATTTATTGAAGGCTCTATTTCCCTCTGTGACTAAAGTAAAGAATTGTTTTGCTCAATTGTCATTATAACCCATTAAAAGTATATTTGTATCAAATTTACACCCAGAGGAAATTATTTTGCTGGCCATTAATGACAAAAGAGACGTGGGACCTGACAGGCTGTACTGGGCACTACTGTCCCGTAACATCATTTACATCTCTTTTTTTAAAATATTTTTATTCAAAATTTTTAACAATTTTCAACCCAATACTCCAAACAGAAAAAGAAGTAAAGCATAAAACAAGCAAAGATTATACATGGGATTTCGCTGCTGCTATTGACCTCCACCTAACGTTCTGCTAGAAAGTCTAGGAACGGTTGCCACCACCTGGAGAACCCCTGCACAGACCCCCGCAAGGCAAACTTTATCCTTTCCAGCTTGATGAACTCTGCCATATCGTTAATCCAAGCTTCCACGCTTGGGGGCTTCGCATCCCTCCACATTAGTAGGATCCTCCGCCGGGCTACCAGGGACGCAAAGGCCAGAACACCGGCCTTTTGGCTCCTGCACTCCCGGCTCGGCCGATACCCCAAATAATGCTGTTCACCACTTTGGACAGAGTCCTCGCAAAGCCCCTCCAGAACACCTCCAGCGCCGGGCACATCCAAAACATATGGGCGTGATTTGCTGGACTCCCCGAGCACCTCGCACACCTGTCCTCCACCCCGTCATATGCGCCCTATGAACAACTTTGAACTGTATTCGGCTGAGCCTGGCGCAAGAGGAGGAGGAATTAACCCTACTCAGGACATCAGCCTACAGATCCCCATCCAGCTCCTCCCCGAGCTCCTCCTCCCACTTGCTCTTTAACTCCTCCACCGAGGCCTCCTCCACTTCCTGCAGTTCCTGATAGATCGCCGAGACCTTGCCTTCTCCAACCCATACGCCCAAAATCACCCTGTCCTGAATCCTTCATGCTGGGAGCAGTGGAAATTCCCTCACCTGCTGTCTCACAAACGCCCTCACTTGAATGTACCTAAAAGCAATCCCGGGAGGTAACCCAAATTTCTCCTCTAGCGCCCCTAGGCTCGCAAACATCCCATCGATAAATAGGTCCCCCATTCTTTTAATCCCTGCCCGATGCCAGCTCAGAAACCCCCCATCCATCCTACCCGGAACAAACCTGTGGTTCTCACGTATCGGAGCCAAACCAAGGCCCCCATCTCACCCCTATGTCTCCTCCACTGCCCCTAAATCTTCAGTCGCTGCCACCACCGGACTCGTGGTGTACCTTGCTGGCGGGAGCAGCAACGGTGCCATCACCAGCGCCCCCAGAGTCGTACCCACACAAGACGCCACCTCTAGCCTCTTCCACGCCGCCCCCTACCCCTCCATTACCCACTTGCGGATCATCGCCACATTAGCTGCCCAATAATAGCCACATAGATTCGGCAGCGCCAGCCCCCCTCTGTCCGTCCTAGGCTCCAAAAACACCCTCTTCACCCTCAGGGTCTTATTCGCCCATACGAATCCCATAATACTCCTGCTTACCTGTTTAAAAAAAGCCTTGGGGATTAGGATGGGCAGGCACTGAACACAAACAGGAATCTCGGGAAGACCGCCATCTTGACCGACTGCACCCTACCCGCCAGGGAGAGTGGCAACATATCCCATCTCTTGAAATCCACCTCCATCTGTTCCACCAAACGTGTCAAATTGAGCTTATGTAGGGCCCCCAGCTCCTAGCTACCTGGATCCCCAGTTATCGAAAGTTCCTCTCCGCCCTCTTCAACGGTAACTCGTCTATCCCCCTTCCCTGGTCCCCCACATGCACCACAAAGAGCTCACTCTTCCCCACATTGAGCTTATAGAACATAGAACATAGAACAGTACAGCACAGAACAGGCCCTTCGGCCCCCGATGTTGTGCTGAGCAATGATCACCCCACTCAAACCCACGTATCCACCTTATACCCGCAACCCAACAACTCCCCCTCCTAACCTTACTATTAGGACACTACGGGCAATTTAGCATGGCCAATCCACCTAAACCGCACATCTTTGGACTGTGGGAGGAAACCGGAGCACCCGGAGGAAACCCATGCACACACGGGGAGGACGTGCAGACTCCGCACAGACAGTGACCCAGTCGGGAATCGAAACTGGGACCCTGGAGCTGTGAAGCATTTATGCTAACCACCATGCTACCATGCTGCCTGCATATAACCCGAAAAGTCCTCAAACTCCCCAAGGATCCGCATAAGCTCGACCATCCCCTCCACTGGGTCTGCGACAGCATATAACGACACCCGGTGTTCCTCCCTTCCCCGGACCACTCCCCTCCAGTTCCTAGACTCCCTCAGTGCCATGCCAATGGCTCAATTGCTAGTGCAAACAACAAGGGGGATAAGGGACACCCCTGCCTCGTCCCACGGTACAGCCTAAAATACTCCGACCTCTGCCGATTCGTAGCCACTCGCCACTGGGGCCCTATATAACAACCTGGCTCACCTTGTGAACCCTTCGCCAAACCCAAACCTCCTAAGCACTTCCCAGAGATACTCCCATTCCACCCGAACAAATGCGGGCAGCACGGTAGCCTTGTGGATAGCACAATCGCTTCACAGCTCCAGGGTCCCAGGTTTGATTCCAGCTTGGGTCACTGTCTGTGCGGAGTCTGCACATCCTCCCCGTGTGTGCGTGGGTTTCCTCCGGGTGCTCCGGTTTCCTCCCACAGTCACAAAGATGTACAGGTTAGGTGGATTGGCCATGATAAATTGCCCTTAGTGCCCAAAATTGCCCTTAGTGTTGGGTGGGGTTACTGGGTTATGGGGATAGGGTGGAGGTGTTGACCTTGGGTAGGGTGCTCTTTACAAGAGCCGGTGCAGACTCGATGGGCCGAATGGCCTCCTTCTGCACTGTAAATTCTATGAAATTTTTTTTAAAAATAGGCCTTCTCTGCGTCCATGGCCGCCACTACCTCCGCTTCCCCCTCCACCGAGGGCATCATGATCACATTTAAGAGTGTCCGCACATTCGTAGTTAACTGCCTGCCCTTTACTTTCTGTAAAATTCAACCGAAAACCCATCTGGTCCCAGGGCCTTCCCCGCCTGCATGCTTCCCAATCCCTTAACCAGCTCCCCCAGCCCAATCGGCGCCCCCAAACCAGCCATCTGCTCCTCCTCCACCCTCGGGAACCTCAGTTGATGTAAAAACCGCCGCATCCCCTCCCCGTCCTCCAGGGGCTCAGACCTATACAGATCCCCATAAAAGTCCCTAAACACCTTGTTTATTCTCACCGCACTTCACACTGTATTCCCCACTCTATCCCTAATTCCACCAATCTCCCTCACTGCCTCCCTCTTACGAAGCTGATGTGCCAGCATCCGGTTCGCCTTTTCCCATACTCATATACCGCCCCCTGCATTTTCCTCCACTCCGCCTCTGCTTTTCCCGTGGTCAGTAGGTCAAATTCCGTTTGGAGGCTTCGCCGCTCCCTAAGCAGCCTCTCCTTGGGGGCCTCTGCATAGCTTCTGTCCACCCTTAATATCTGCCCCACCAATCTCTCCCTCTCCCTCCTCTCTCTCTTCTCCCTATGGGCCCTAATGGAAATTAGCTCTCCCTTAACCACCGCCTTCAAAGCCTCCCAAACTACCCCCACCTGCACCTCCTCGTTATCATTGGCCTCCATGTATCTTTGAATACACCCCTGGATCCGCCCGCACACCTCCTCATCTGCCAACAGTCCCACATCGAGGCACCATAACGGGCGCCCGGTGCTCTCCTCCCCCAATTCCAGCTCCACCCAATGCGGGCGTGGTCTGAGATGGCTATAGCCGAATATTCCATTGCCTCCACTTTCGGGATTAGTGCCCTATTCAATATAAAGAAATCTATCTGGTAGTGGGAGAAAAAAGAAAATTCCCTGGCCATCAGCCTGGCAAACCTCCATGGATCCCTGCCTCCAGATCCGGGATCCGACCCAACATATGTTTCAGAAATCCGGCATCATCCCAATTCGGGGCATAAACGTTCACCAGTACCACCCGCGTCCCCTACAACCTACCACTCACCATCTTGTATCGACCTCCATTATCCGCCACAATGTTCATCGTCTCAAACGACACCCGCTTCCCCACCAGTATCGCAACCCCTCCATTCTTCGCTTCCAGCCCCGAGTAAAAAACTTGCCCTACGCATCCCTTTCTCAGCCTAAACTGATCTGCCACCTACAAGGGTGTCTCCTGAAGCATGACCACGTCTGCCTTCAGTCCCTTTAAATGCACGAATACCCAGGCCCTCTTGACCGGCCCATTCACGCCCCTCACATTCCAAGTTATCAGCTGGATCGGGGGCTACTTGCCCCCCGCCCTCCCCTGCCGACTAGCCATCCCCTTTTTTAGGCCAGCCACGTGCCCGTGCCTCCCGCACCCTCCAGTCCCCCAGGCGGCGGACCCCCGCCCCGACTCCCTCTTCTCCCTCCAGCTCCCCTTTGACCAATACAGCAACAACCCAGTGCCCCCCCCATCCCCCCTCCCCCCAGCCAGACCACCGTTAAGCCATTTTGCTCCCCCATTATGCTCCTGTAAGTCAGCTGACCCCTGCTGACCCCGGCCACTCCCGCCATTTCAACGACCCCCCAGTGTGGGAACCCCCCCACCTCCCCCTGCTGATCCATATACGCTCTCCTCCAGGCCCTTTCCCCAGGCTCCGCCTCTCCCTTCCTTAGCGCGGGAAAATGCCCGCGCTTTCCATCCGAGCCGGTCCCGCCCCCAATAGCACAGCTCCTTTTTCTGCGACTTCGCCCCAGTTCCCCAACCCCGGGCCTCTAACAAACCCCCTCCATCAGCGGGGACCTGCTCCTACCAGAGCGGCGCCCACACTCTCACACAGCCACCACATCATACCCACTCACCCCCTCCCATGTCCCCACTTCCCAACCCAAGACTTGAAGAAGAACACCCCCACAATGCAGTAAACATCCCCCACAACAAACCCTCAGTTCGAGTCCAACTTTTCAGTCTGAATAAAGGTCCACGCCTCGTCTGGCGTCTCAAAATAGTGGTGACGGTCCTGAAACGTAACCCACAATCGCGCTGGCTGCAGCATTCCAAACTTCACTCCCTTCCGATGGAGAACCGTCTTGGCCCGATTAAAGCCAGCCCTCTTCTTGGCCACCTCCGCACTCCAGTCCTGGTAAATACGGATCTCCGTATTCTCCCACCTGCTGCTCCATTCTTTCTTCACCCATCTCAGGACGCACTCTCTGTCCATAAAGCGGTGGAATCTCACCACTGCAGCCCTTGGCGGCTCGTTGGCTTTAGGCCTCCTTGCCAGGACTCCATGGGCCCCATCCAGCTCCAGGGGCCTCGTGAAAGCTCCCACGCCCATCAGCGTATTGGGCATTGTAATGGCATATGCCCCCGCATCAGACCCTTCCACTCCTTCAGGGAGACCCAGGATCCGCAGATTCTTTCTCCTCAACCTGTTCTCCATGTCCTCAAACGTCTCCTGCCACTTCTTGTGTAGTGCCTCGTGCACCTCCACTTTCACCGCCAGGCCCAGAATCTCGTCCTCGTTCTCTGAGGCCTTCTTCTGCACTTCTCGAATCGCCGTCCCTTGGGCCTCCTGGGTCTCCACCAGCTTTTCTATCGACGCCCTCATTGGCGCCAGCATTTCTGCTCTCAGCTCCGCAAAACAGTTTTTGAGGATCTCTTGCTGCTCCCGCGACCACTGCGCCCACGCTGCTTGATCTCCACCCGCCGCCATCGTGGTTTTCCTCGGCCGCTCTCTTCGCTGCTCCAAAACCACTTTTTAAATCGCTCCACTCCTGGTCCACTCCATACAGTGCTAGGGGAACCTTACTATCACCTTCCTTCGCTGGAAACCGTCGTACCAGTGCCGCTGGGGCTCCTCAAAAGGGCCCAAAAGTCCGTTCTTGGCGGGAGCTGCTGAACGTGCGACCTAGCTAAGCATAGCCGGAAGTCCCATCATTTACATCTTTGAATAGAAGCTAAATACAGAGCTTCTAGAGATAAAGGAAGTTACCAGTTACCTCTGTTTTTAAGGTACTGTGAAGTGCTTTGAATATCCTGGCAGAATATCCTGGTAGAAAAATGAAATGAGTTACTGCTAAGATGAGCAGTCATCTTTGGGAGTCAGAAGGAAGAGAAGGTGAATGAAAAATGGTTCTTGGAAAATATGGGGGAAACGTGGCAATCAAAGTTTAAATCCAAAACAGATCTCTTTTCTTTTAATAGTTGAGAGTGATTGGACTGAAATTTTCGTGAAGCCTGAAGCGGAGGCCGATGGCTCGACTGCCCTGTGAGAATTAACACCTGCACTTGCCACCAGTCTACCAGAGCATTGGAACATAACAATATATTGCGACTAAACTGTCAGGGATTTGCTGCATACTCACCCTCAGCGGACTGTGAGAGATCAACCAGCTAGATATTGAGGGAATATTGGTACACTTTCCTCCCCACACTAGAAATATTAATGAAAATAACTCAATTCTCTCACCAGCCACGAAGGAAAAGAGGCAAATGACAGTCCATCATCATTCATACTGCTAACACCACATTGCCCTAAAGTGCCTTTCATATAAAGTGAAATTATTACAGCAATCTAGTCAAAAACCACACCCATCGTCTGTGCTATGAATCCAACCACAAATGTGAGATACTTATCTGCTAAGCAACCTTGATGGGAGAAAGCTTGAATTAAATGGAAGCAAAATGAAACGACTCCTGAAGAAGTCAGTAAATGCCACCTGACATCAATCGAATTATATCAGGGCGATGCTAAATTTATCCTGACAGCTTGGTTTAGAGGCATGAAAGAATGAAATGGGGGTCAGTCGGGTTCTGTGCACATACCTTAACTCGAACCTGAGTCAGCTGGAATGAATGACCCTTTCCCCTTCTTGTCGTCTTATGCTCTGCTGGGGGAAAGTCCCATTCCAGGGTGATTGTGACAATGAGAAACATCCCTCCCTTCTCCCCGCCTTGCAATAGCCGATGTCGGACAGATGGGCAAGTGCAAAACAAAGCTGAACTACTCTGAAGCCAATACAGCAAACATGAAGTAAGTAAACAGAAAAAACAAAATTTAATACTTAAAATAAAGGCTTGAAAGTTGTATATCGGTGAAGTAAGTACACAAGCCTGTTGCTGCAGTATAACTGTTGTCATTAGCAATCTCTTATGTAGCTTCCTTCTGCACTGTAAATTCTAAAAAAAAAAGCATAGCCGCTGATAGCCTTTTAACATTTGTTTGCCTTGGGGTGTGTGTGACACAGGCATCGTTGATCTTAAACTCTTGCCTAATTGCCCAAAGAAAGAATAGATGTACCTTCACCGCAAATTGCAGCAGTCCTTGAGTTTCTTACTTATTGATGTTTCCCCACCAGAGGGTGAAGGGAGGCATTAAAGTGCTAAATTCCCCGAGCAGTTTCAGAATTAATTTGAGGCATTCACAGGTAAGCTTCAAACTGTACTTCAGATTTTCACAATTGCATTCTCCTAAAATCAAAGTCGACATGATCATAAAATACCTGAGACATAAATGGTGACATCTTGCTCCTTGCTGAAGCCTCCCCTTCCCGCTTAGTCTTTCCACCTCGGGCACCCAGGCCCAGATTTTCACTCCTGGGTTCGGTACTCAGAGACGGGAGAATCCCTGGCCCTGTGAACGCGATTTTAAAATGGCCACCCACAGGTGGGTTTTCGGTTCGTTGGGAGTGGCTTGATTGGACGTTGGGCCCACCACCTCTGGATTGAGTGCAGAGATTGCTGAATGCGGAGGCAGGCTAGGTTGAAGGCCTGCCTCTGTGCTCCAACACTGTTGAAATAAATAAACAAATAACAAACACATCCCTTCAGCCCTCATTCCTTAACCCCCAAACACACTCCCATTGCCCTAGTCCTGCGAAATTAGGCCACCTCATGCACCTCTACCTACCTTTAAGCCGCTCATACTCCTATATCCCCCACATTTGTTTTATTCTTTCACATGGCATTCTCATCACATGCTAGGCCAGAGTTTTTATTGCTCATCCCTTGATGCCATTGAAAAAGTGATAGAGAGCTGCCTTCTTAATTCACTGCAGGGCATGTGGTGTAGGTGCACGTACAGTGCTGAATATAGTTCATGGGGTTTGGCCCAGCGACAGTGAAGGAATGGTGATATAGTTTGAAGTTTAGATCATGTGTGGCTGAGGGAGGAACTTGCTGACGGTGGTGTTCTCATGCATTTGCTGCCCTTGTCTTTCATGTTCATGGTAGAGGTCATAGATTTAGGAGGTGCTGTCAAAGGATCCTTTGTGATTTTTTGCAGTGCATCTTGTAGGTGATGCACACTGCCGGAAATGGGCATCAGCAATGGAGGGAATGAATGTTTAAGCTAGTGGGTGGAGTGCCAATCAAGTGCGCTGCTTTGTCCTGCATGATGACAAGCCTCTTGATTGTTGATGGAGTTGCACTCATCCAGGTAAGTGGAAAGCATTCCATCACACTCATGACTTGTGCCATGTAGATGGAGGACAGGCTTTAGAGAATCCAGTGGCGAGTTAATCACCACAGAATTCCCAGCCTCTGATCTGCTCTTTTAGCCGCAGTATCTATATGATTGGTCCACTTCAATTTCTGGCCAACATCCGCAATAGTAATGCCATTGAATGTCAAGGGGAGGTGATTGGATTCTCTCTTGTTGGAGATGGTCATTGCCCAGCATTTGTGTGGCACGAATATTACTTGTCACAATAAGCCCAAGCCTGAATGTTGACCAGGCCTTGCTGCATATTGGCTGAGACAGGCCCTTTATAATCCAATGTGAATTCAATGCAAACATCATGCCAAACAGTGCTCCTCACTCACCAACATTTCCCCTTACCTTCTTTATACCAACCCAACTAGTATCCTTTGTTAGCTGCTTGACACCTTTGACAGTTGCTTGACAGCCCGACAGTT
Organism: Scyliorhinus canicula; assembly: GCF_902713615.1. Taxonomy (NCBI): domain Eukaryota; kingdom Metazoa; phylum Chordata; class Chondrichthyes; order Carcharhiniformes; family Scyliorhinidae; genus Scyliorhinus; species Scyliorhinus canicula. The sequence continues at coordinate 243,823,661 of NC_052148.1, read as the reverse complement.
CTTTTTTTTTTATAAATTTAGATAACCCAATTATTTTTTCCAATTAAGGGGCAATTTAGCGTGGCCAATCCACCTACTTTGCACATTTTTGGGTTGTGGGGGCGAAACCCACGCAGACACGGGGAGAATGTACAAACTCCACACAGACAGTGACCCAGAGCCTGGATCGAACCTGGGACCTCAGCACCGTGAGGCGGTTGTGCTAACCACTAGGCCACCGTGCTGCCCTAGCCCGACAGTTCTTTAACAGTCCCTTGATAGTTCCCTTGAGTTTGTGTGTAAAGTGCATAACCATGTTCACTTTTAACAATCCCAAAGGATGTTTTCCTCTCCCAAAAAGCACCTTACCTCCCCAAAGTTGTCTCGTGAACAGATACAAAGCGGTGTACTGCCTTTCCAAAGAGTTATCCAAATGAATCAGAGTTCAAACTTCCTGTAACATGTTCCGAATTTTCATCCACTTCTGGGATTCGCTGCACAAAAGAGCCTCTCTGTCATAGCAGAAATCTTGGTAGTGATATCCCTATAGCAAGAGTAAACTCATGCACACATCTTCTTCAAACTGTGTTCTTTTGGTGTTGCTCCTTCCTCCTTTAGAAGGAGATACAGCTATAAAGTGGGAACTTGCACATCATATGAATTAAATCTGCATAAAATAATGTTCCAGATCACATAGCGAAGAAATCCCACTGACCTACAGATGTATAATTTAGACCTCTCTGCGTCCAAAAACTCTAAAGGCCGCTTTTAGGTTTATTTATACATGAGCTGGCTTCACTAAGGTCATAATTCATGAAGTCTGTTTCATGTTTTCACCACAACGCTTTGTTTTCTGATGGAGGGCTCATATGCCCGCAAAAGCATCCGCTGAGTTCAATCGCGAGCTCACGAGAGCTTATTATTCTCAGCACATTGGATAAGGAGACTTGCCCTAAAGCTGAAGACTGTCAACGGACCCCCAGGAGAGCTATGGTGTGCCAGACCCCTTGATATGGCAGACGGCCACGCCACAAGGGAAAGACCAAAAAAAACTTCAAAAGGTTAAAGTGTCAGTGGGATCTTTTTTAAGATAAAAAATGATGAGTTAATGCTGTCAAGATCAAGGAGGTAAAAGTACAGACAGATCAGTTCAAAATGACTGTATTAGCTGCAGAAACGTTATCAGTGAAATAAGGCAGACATTGTTCACTGAGCAGGATACGGTATTCATAGCAAATCCTACTGGTTTGACTTAACCAGTGTAAAACTTTTCATTCAATAAAAACTGCAGATTTCATCTGTGCACAATATCTTTTCACTCTTCTACTGAAGGTTATTCTGCCTGGGTGTCAAGGGAGCCAGGGTGGCTGTAAAATCAGGTCAATTAGAGGGTAAATAATGTACAGCATGGATAACTTGCAGAATAGTGCAGAAGCACATTAATACTCTGTCACTGATGCAAAGGTATTGGATGTTTGTCTAAAGAAGATAAATTGCTTTGCTGGGAAGGTGCTTTCATGGCAATCTGCTTCGTGAACAAGCATCTTTAAAAAGGTGTATGATCAGAGTTACTGGACTCCTCACACCTGCTTACGAGGAAAGATTTTTCATTCACCCACCCCCATGAAATAAAGGGGGGTGTTTACTTATAACCGGCATGATGATGTGGAGAAATGTTTTCACACAATTAAGAAAATAAATTGTATTGGAGCAACACCCTCGCAACTACTCTGCAATCCATATTGAAAGTGATATCTAAATTTGTTTTCTTATCTTACGTGCCTGGCACACAATATGAACAGGAAGCATATTAAGGATCAGCAGTGTTACAACTGATATCCCACACATCTCGCTGACTGGAATGTAGAATTATGAAGTGGCTGGAATGTAAGAGATTTGCATTTCCATAACATTTTCATGACCTCAGGATGCCCCAGCATGCTTTGCAGCATTGAATTGCTTTATAAAATCTAGCCACTGTTTGAAGGTCAGCAATGTAAATGATCACAGAATTGTTACGATGCAGAAGGAGGCTGTTCCGCCCACCCTGTCCGCACCAGAATAGTTGTACCTCACAGCACCTTGCCATATCCTCTTTACATTGAGAAATATTACAGGGGAACACGTTTCTCTTTTTCATTACTGATTCATTCCAGTCACGTGGTTTCACGCGGGTGCAATATCCCGTAAGAGGTGGGAAAACAGATTCTCGCCGGCGAGATCTCTCGTTTCAGGTTCCTGCATTTATGCACCTTGCCCACGTGGACATTATTCGTATGTGAGTCTTGGTATTTAGGTGTTGGCAGGCTATTTGACCTGTAACGGGTAAAAATATCCAAGTGCAAACAAACCTACACACTCTTGGACAACAATTGGGAGAAAGGAAAGAAAGACCTCTGTTTATCTACCACCTTTCATGACCTCAGAATGCGCCAAAGTATTGTACAGCCAACGACGTACTTTGGAAACGTAATGAAGAGTTGCTGTCGTCTATTTGCAAATAGCGAGGTCCCACATCAGAGTAATGGGATAACGGCCAGATTTTTGCTCATGGTGGGGGTGGATTTTGTGCCCGCATTCGCTGTCAGCGAGAATGGCGACGCGGGTGCAATATCCCGTAAGAGGTGGGAAAACAGATTCTCGCCGGCGAGATCTCTCGTTTCAGGAATTTCCCCACCCCTCGCCAGTAACATAGCATTGTGAGTAGGAACCACATTAAAATACATTTTAATAAATTTACCCCCCCCTTACTGAATATTCAAACCACGTCAAGTGCACGGTCACTATAGCCCAGGGGTGGGCAAACTACGGCCCGCGGGCCGCATGCGGCCCGCCAAAGGTATTTCTGCGGCCCACCAAGTCATTTAAAAAAAAAAAAATTTTTTTTTTAAATTTTTTTTTTTATTTTTTATTTTTTTTAAGGTTAATAGGGGGGGGGGCTGTTGGGTTACTTACTGGTATAGGGTGGATACGTTGACTTGAGTAGGGTGATCATTGCTCGGCACAACGTCGAGGGCCGAAGGGCCTGTTCTGTGCTGTACTGTTCTATGTTCTATATGAGGCGCCCAGAATCATAACCGGGTGAAGTAATTATTTTACTTAATATACTATGCGGCCCTTTGTGAATTGTGAATTTCTGAATGTGGCCCTTGCACGGAAAAGTTTGCCCACCCCTGCTATAGCCCCTGGGAGAAGAGGGGCATGCCTGAGCACTGCCCCTTGACAATGTTCCTGACACAGCCCCTTCGCACAGGTTGGCAGTGCCAACTTGGCAATTTCAACCTGGCAGTGCCAGCCGATGCCGGGGAAATGCCAGGGGTGAGACCTTTGGGGAGTCCAATTCGGGAGGGGGTTCTTGTTATGTGTGGTGGGACTGGGGGGAAGGATGCTGAGGCCTTTGAAGGGGGGGGTGTTGCAAGTGACAGGGGGTGGGGGCAGAGCATGCATTGAGGGGGAAGGAGTAATGGCGCGACTGCCCTGGTGGTTGTGTGGTTGGGACAGAGCTGCCAATAATTGTGCCGTTGTGGTGGGTTAGAGCCCCCGATACCTTTGCGATGGTGGGGGGTTGTGGGCTGAGGGGAATTTAATATTAGTTCTCATCGGGCTGCCCTCTACAAATGGCACCCTGATCTCTGTGGGGCCACCTTGCCAGTTCTATCAGGACCCACTTCGCCTGACTGATGCTGTACATCATGCCCCCTGATTTTCTTATGTCAGAGTGGCTCAAGATCTGTCCTGGAAACTGGGAAGATACACCCCGATTTCAGACAGAGCCTGACACTCTGACAAATTAAGGGAAAATTTCGCTGATGGTTATAGGAACCAATATTGGCCAGGACACTGGGGAAAGACTTATTTCAAATAGTGTAGTGCGACCTCTGACATCCACCTGAGGAGAAGATACGGCCTCGGTTTAATGACTCAACTAAAAAGTGATTGAGTTTCCTATAATTTGTCCCAGGAAGGCAATGATGTAACAGAGGTAGTGACCTTTGTTCACTGTTCCAATTAAGTGACCGGCTAGGACAATTTATTGCCAAATTAGTTGTGTTCTTACAATCATTTGGCTTGTTTATCTTCTCTGGTTTGTGATGAATGTAGAAATTGTTATATATTGTATTTTATATTTGTGGCAGTAATGTTATTAAAAGCTTGGATTGAGGCATATATTTGTTGCAGTATATTATTGAATAACCTTGGTTAAGGTTCAAAACTGAGTGTCTGCTAAAGCTGTAATTAAGAAGTTGTAAAACATGAGATCATGAGTCATTAAAACCACTTACTTGGTTATAGAAAAAGGGCTAACAGGATATTTTTATGATTGCTGAAGATTTTCTGGAGATAATTTATGAGGGGTTAAATTTAGGCCTAGATAAGCAGGTCATGTGACACCTAGTGGCAAACAGATGATGTCATTAATGGGGATGAACCAGCTTTGCCTGTAGTTTTGCAGTTTGCCACAGGATTTAAGTTTGACAAGACAGGAGGATTTTAAGTTGAAGGGCAACTTTGCCAGATGCCCTTCAAGGGCAGCAGGGTAGCATGGTGGTTAGCATAAATGCTTCGCAGCTCCAGGGACCCAGGTTCGATTCCCGCTGGGTCACTGTCTGTGTGGAGTCTGCACGTCCTCCCCCTGTGTGCGTGGGTTTCCTCCGGGTGCTCTGGTTTCCTCCCACAGTCCAAAGATGGGCGGGTTAGGTGGATTGGCCATGCTAAATTGCCCGTAGTGTCCTACAAAAAGTAAGGTTAAGGGGGGGTTGTTGGGTTATGGGTATAGGGTGGATACGTGGGTTTGAGTAGGGTGATCATGGCTCGGCACAACATTGAGGGCCGAAGGGCCTGTTCTGTGCTGTACTGTTCTATGTTCTATGTTCTATGCTGCTAGGTTGAGCAGAAGTGAACTGAATCTGCTCGTCAGAGAATCCCTACAGTGGAAGGAGGCCATTCGACCTATCGAGTCCGCACCAACCCTCCAAAAGAGCACCCTACCTAGGCCCAATTCCCCACCCTATGTCTTGAACCCCACCTAGGGGCAATTTAATGTAGCCAATCCACCTGACCGCACATCTTTGGTCAGTGAGAGGAAATCGGAGCACCCATGCAGACCAGGGGAGAATGTGAAAACACAGCACAGTCACCTGAGATCGGAATCGAACCCGAGTCTCTGGTGCTGTGGGGCAGCAATGCTAACCACTGTGCCACTTTGTTGCCCCGGTGGGGTGTTCTTAAAAGCAACTCTCACCGAAGGTCGACACAACTAAGCAAGTAATCTGTTTGATAACTTTCTTTATAAGTGGCATTTGAACATTGGGTTGCTTAACTGGAGTTAGTGGCAGTTATAGATAGTAAGTTTTAATTTCTCCTTGTGTTTAAGAACTGTTTAATTGATAATTGTAAAGCTATTTTCTTTGATGTTAATGTGGTTAATTCTGTGTTTAAATCGAATAAGAGGTTATGTTGCAATTGTACAAGGTGTTAGTGCGGCCACACCTGGAGTATTGTGTTCAGTTTTGGTCTCCTTACTTGAGAAAGGACGTACTTGCGCTGGAGGGTGTGCAGAGGAGATTCACTAGGTTAATCCCAGAGCTGAAGGGGTTGGATTATGAGGAGAGGTTGAGTAGACTGGGACTGTACTCGTTGGAATTTAGAAGGATGAGGGGGGATCTTATAGAAACATTTAAAATTATGAAGGGAATAGATAGGATAGATGCGGGCAGGTTGTTTCCACTGGCGGGTGACAGCAGAACTAGGGGGCATAGCCTCAAAATAAGGGGAAGTAGATTTAGGACTGAGTTTAGGAGGAACTTCTTCACCCAAAGGGTTGTGAATCTATGGAATTCCTTGCCCAGTGAAGCAGTTGAGGCTCCTTCATTACATGTTTTTAAGGTAAAGATAGATAGTTTTTTGAAGAATAAAGGGATTAAGGGTTATGGTGTTCGGGCCGGAAAGTGGAGCTGAGTCCACAAAAGATCAGCCATGATCTAATTGAATGGCGGAGCAGGCTCGAGGGGCCAGATGGCCTACTCCTGCTCCTAGTTCTTATGTTCTTATGTTCTTATGTTCTTATGTTTTAACATAAAAGATAACTATTGGTCAGAGGCATCACTCCTGGGGAGAAGTAACATTTAGTCACAGATTTATAGGGCGAAATTCTCCCCCCCCCCCACGACGGCTGGGAGAATAGGGGGAGGGCCTTCCCGACTTTTTTGGCGCCCTCCCGCTATTCTCCCCCCCCCCCGCCGAAATCCCGACACGAATCGCTGCCGCCGTTTTTTTACGGCCGGCAGCGATTCACAGCTGTTAGAAGGGCCGAAGTCCCAGCCCTTTACGACTTTTTTACGAACGGCAAACACACCTGGTCCTGCCGTTCGTAAAAACGTCGTGACCACCTGGAAAAAAATAACCATGGCACCGATTGGCACGGCAGTACCACGGCCGTGCCAAGGGTGCCATGGGCCCGCGATCGGTGCCCACCGATCGCGGGCAGCGGGCCCGATGCCCGCGCACTATTTGTCCTTCCGCCGCCCCGCAGTATCAATACGCGGGGCGGCTGAGGGGCAACCCGGACCGCGCATGCGCGGGTTTCGCGCAAAACCGCGATGACGTCACCCGCGCATGCGCGGGTGGAGTCCCCCCACCTGCGCATGCGCGGCTGACGTCATATGACGCGTCAGCCGGCGCTAAGTCCGACAAGCGGGCTTAACGATTTTCGTTAAGCCCGACTTGTCGGAGCCTCCGACGTCGGGCTGCTAGCCCCGACGGGGGACCAGAATCGGTCCCCCGTCGGGAAGGGGCGCGATGCCGTAAAACCCGCCCGGGTTTTACGGCAGTTTGACGATTTCTCCCGTTTTGGGAGAATTTCGCCCATAAACTTTTTAAAAAATTGTTTGCGGTTCTTCTCTGGGGTCTTAACAAATGTTGGTCTGGCCCAGTATTGTAACAAGTTTGAGCCAACCGAATTTAGTGAAGTCAGTTTAACAACTTTTCATGGATTTTTAACACTCAGGCTATGAGCCAAGTCCATTCACCAATATATTTTCAAACCTGCTCTATATGTCCAATGGCATACAGACTATTGGCCCCTTTATATTGCAGTTACAAGTGCCTAGTTAGAGTTATGTGAACTGTTGGCACTGAATTATACCATCATCTCCACACAGCCATTCACGCAAATTCTCTCTGAGTTTCTCCCACCACTTGTTGTAACTTTGGCGATGCTCCAACTCTTTTGCACCTTGGCTTTCTGTGGAAGAAACAGAGGGAAATGGAGAGAAGCGCTGGGTTAGGCAAAGCATAGTTTAATAAGTGAAAGATAGAGGGCGGGAGTCTCCGTAGCCCGGCACCAAAATCATGGTCAGCAAATAGACGGAGAATGGAATTCCACAGCGAAATCGGGGCCGGCGCAGTTTGCCACCGGTCGCACATGCTCCGCCCCCTCCAAACTGCCGTCATCGTGACGACACACCACTCGTCGTTTCAATGGCATCGGCGCGTCATTGGCTGGTCCACCCGCGATGCTCCACCCCCGATGGTCTGAGCTCCCTACAGCATGGGCCACATGTGGGAACCCGATGTGCTGGCTGCAGATTGTGTCCAGTGTGGCCACACTCGGCCTGGATCCGTGCCATTGGCTGGGGGGGGGGGGGGGAGCTTCTGCTCATGCTTGAGGACTGGTGGGGGGTGGCCAGGGGATGGGTTGTGGGCTCGCGGTTTGCAGGTTGGAGTCCTGCACAGACGACGCCATGTATTACCGCGTGACCAGTGCAAATCGTCGGCCGTGTGCATGGGCGGCCCGGGGCCCGGCCATTCTCCGGCCGTTTTCATCGCGGATGGCAATAAAGTGAAGTGGGTTTTTTTATTCGTTCTTGTGGTGTGGGCCAGCATTTGTTGCCCTTCCTTAATTGCCCTTAAACTGAGTGACTTGCTAGGACATTTCAGTGGAGGGGGGAGATGCAGTTAAGAGCCAACCGCACCCCTGTGTGGGTCTGGAGTCACATGTAGGCCAGACCGGGTAAGGACAGCAGATTTCCTTCCATGAAGGAAATTAATGAACCAGATGGGATTTTACGACAATGGTTTCATGATCATCATCAGACCTTTAATTCCAGACTTTTATTTGAATTCAAGTTTCACCATCTGCCATGGTGGGATTTGAACCTGGGACCTCAGAGCATTACCCTGGGCCTCTGAATTACCAGTCAAGTGACAATACCACTACATCATCTCCTCCCAGCATGGTAATGTCGCAAAAGAAATGTGATAATGGCCAGATAACTTGTAGCAATGTTTGTTGATGGTTAAATATTAATCAGGACACTGCGATATGGGATTTGAACCCATGACCTTCTGACTCTACCTATAGTGCGACCAATGAGTCTCAGCTTTTGGGGACAAAGGATTTTTGTTGACGATACGGAGGCAAAGCTGGAGAACCCGCAAAATCACCTTCTAAGGTTGAGTAGAGAGGTCTGCAGATGCACACAATTCTACCTGATTCAATTAATGAGAAACAGTTGCCCTGTTGGCCATTATGATACATTACTGCTTACTTTCGAGGTTTACAAGGATGGTGTTACAAAGGTTGTAATTGTGATTCAGCTGGTCTGAAGCTTCAATTGCCAAAACTTGAAATACCTTGGAACTACAGTTATACTCCAGCACATAACAATGTAAATGCCATTCAGGTCGACTCATAAACTACAATGATAATTAGTTCATGACAGAACAGAGTAATCAAAACGACTAAATCAAAGCAATTACTGCAGATGCTGGATATCTGAAATGAAACAGAAAATGTTGGAAAACCCTAGCAGGTGGGGTAACGTCTTTGGAGAGAGGGGCAGAGTCAACGTGGCTCTTCTTCACAGCTCTGAAATGTTAATTCCGTGTCTCTCTCTACAGCTGCTACCAGGCCTGCTGCGTTTTTCTGGCACCTTCTGCCTTATTCGAACCTCTGTGGACTTTTTCCACTGTCACAGACAGTAAGGAAATGCGGCAGAAATGCTGTGCAAATGGGTAAGCAAAGTTCCTGCTGCATTTCCAACTATAATGCAATGGAGCACATGTAGAAGAACTTTTACATTCCAAATGTACAAGTTGCAACATAGGAAATCTGGCAGTCAATTTGACAACAGCGAGGTCCCAAAATCAGCAATGAAATTCATAGAATCACAGAATTTACAGTGCAGAAGGAGGCCATTTGGCCCATCGAGTCTGCGCTGGCTCTTGGAAACAGCACCCCACCCAAGCCCACACCTCCACCCTATCCCCGTAACCCAGCCAACCCAATCTAACCTAAGGGCAATTTAGCATGGCCAATCCACCTAACCTGCACATCTGTGGATTGTGGGAGGAAACCGGAGCACCCGGAGGAAACCCACGCAGACACAGGGAGAGCGTGCAGACTCCGCACAGACAGTGACCCAAGCCGGAATCGAACCTGGGACCCTGCAGCTGTGAAGCCATAGTGCTAATCACTATGCTACCATGCTGCCCTAATTAATGATCCTAATCCTCTGTGGTGGGTTCTGCTTGAGGGATAAATGTTGGCTCGGACACTGTGGGGAGCTAGTCCATCTAACCTTTCACATCAACCTGAGAAAGCACACTTGACTTGAGTTTAGGCAACACCTCCAACAGTGTAGCACACCCTCCGTACTGCACAGAAGTGCAAGCATAAATTGTGAACTGAAGTCTTTGGAGTGAGGCTTGAACTCCAACCTTCTGACTCAGTGGCAATGCTCACCATAGGCTTACAGCAGAATGCCTAAGAAAATTCAGGACAGCAATTATATGCATAAGCAATCATGTAAATAGTGGTGTAAATGACCTCCAACCAGCAGGTGGCAGTGTAAATCTACCACATGACTCTGTACCTTGAAGAGTCTGGACATAGTTGTGTTAGTGGATCGTCATATTTGCAGTAGCTCTAGGATAATTTATCATAATTAGTAGTTTGGAATATATTTCTCATAGTTAACTGAAACACGCATTTATTTTATAATAAAACATTTTAACTAGTCAAGAATTAGACATTCTATTATGCTAAATTCCTATGGGCCAAGCACCAGAATGTAACAAGGACTATTGTTTTATTATGTGTGTATGACTAAAATATTAAACTCCTTTATTGAGTGATCTCCTTGGAATCACATTATCCATTTAAAGGCTCTGTTCTTTTACCCACATGTTCAAGGGTTAAATCTCTTTTTTGGGGTATTCTGACCTCTGAATGCCCACATCATTGTCTAGTGTGTTACAGAGCAGATCCATTTATAATATCTTCATCGTGAAATTGTGCTGACTTTATCCTAGCACTGCCCAAAGTCAAAAACCAGCTCTAGAGGATTAATAAATGTGGGCTGCTATCATGTCAGTTATGCCTTAACTGTTGATTATTTGTTCACACTAATACTCTTTGTTTAGCCCCAATCGGCCTAAAATTATGAATTCAACTGTCCTGTCAAAAGAATGCCCTCGTCATTTCCTTAGAAATAACTGATTTGGGGTCATTTTGATGTCATTTTTATATTGGGTGCTGGGAAGTTGCAGGAAATCACAGAAAGTTAACATTCAGGTACAGCAAACCAGGAAGACAAACAGCGTTTCATTGTTAGGAGTGCAAGAATAAGAAGGTTTTTCTGCAATTGTACAGAGCTTTGGTTGTTTCACACCTTGAGTATTATTACATAGAATTTACAGTGCAGAAGGAGGCTATTCGGCCCATCGAGTCTGCACCGGCTCCTGGAAAGAGCACCCAACCCAAGGCCAACAGCTCCACCCTATCCCCATAACCCAGCAACCCCACCCAACACTAAGGGCAATTTTGGACACTAAGGGAAATTTAGCATGGCCAATCCACCTAACCTGCACATCTTTGGACTGTGGGAGGAAACCGGAGCTCCCGGAGGAAACCGATGCACACACGGGGAGGATGTGCAGACTCCGCACAGACAGTGACCCAAGCCGGAATTGAACCTGGGACCCTGGAGCTGTGAAGCGATTGTGCTATCCACAATGCTACCGTGCTGCCCTTATGTACAGCTTTGGCCTCCATTTGAGGGAAGGGTGTACTTGCTTTGGGGACAGACAACAAGGCTCACTGGATTGGTTCCCGGGACGAGAGGGTTGACCTATGATGAGAGGATGGGTAATTTGGGCCTAACTCACTGGAATTTAAAGAATGAGAGGTGATCTCATTGAAACGTGCACAAGTCTGAAGGCCATTAGCAGGGAGACATGGTAATGCTGTGTTCCCTGGCTGAGGACTCTAGAACAGTGGGACACAATCTCAGTATTAGGGGGGGGCGATCATTTAGGACCCAGATGAGGAAAAATTTGTGCACTCAGAGGGCTGTGGATCTTTTGAATTCTGTACCTCAGAGGATTGTGGATGCTCGATTGAATATATTTAAGGCTGAGATAGACAGATATTTGGCCAGTCAGGGAATCAAGGGATATGGGGAGCAAGTGGGAAAGTGGAGTTAAGGCCAAGGGCCTGCATGATCTACTTCTGCTCCGATTTCTTAAGTTCTTACATTCCCCATTTTTCAAGTGAGGTGTACGACGAGAGACTACGATGAAAGTTGAATCTATCACCCAATGTCAAAATTACTCCCACTGACTGCTGCAAGACTGAACACCCAAATCACTGAAGTTCAATGAGGCAAAGAGGAATAAAATGCATTTCAATTGCACCTCGTTTCATGAAAGTACAATAGGATGCACAAACGCTCCCATGGACTTTCATCCCTTTCCATCCAAAGGAAAATAATTGGTGACTTATTGGGCTGGATTGTTCCGCCCCGCCTGCCGCAAGATTGCCACAGGCGAGACGTGGACAATGGAAACATCTATTGACCTCAGGTGGGATTCTCCAGTCGCAGGGTGGGCGCACCCAGAGTGTATGGGCGGAACCAGTAGCACAATGGTTAGCACTGTTGCGTCACAGCACCGGGGCCCCGGGTTTGATTGCCGCTTGGGTCACGGTCTGTGTGGAGTCTGCACCTTCTCCCTGTGTCTAAGTGGGTTTCCCCCGGGTGCTCCGGTTTCCTCCCACAATTCTTGAAAGACGGGCTCGTTAGGTGAATTGGACGTTCTGAATTCTCCCTCAGTGTACCCGAACAGGCGCCCGAGTGTGGCAACTGGGGGATTTTCACAATAACTTCATTACAGTGTTAATGTGAGCCTACCTGCGGCAACAATAAAGATTATTATTATTATTATTATCCTGCCCTTTATTTTTGAACACCATGGTCAGGAATTTCATCAGAGCTGGCCGTGTTACTGCCACAAATTTACCAGAAGTGCAGTGGAAACCTTTGCCCCACTATTAACCCAAAGGTACATTGGGAGCAGATGAGGGTCAGAGTGGGGAGGTGCCCGATATCGTCGGGAAATCCAGAGATAAAAACAGTGAGGGTGATGTTTCAGTTATGTCAGAAAAATCTGGCGTGAGGCCCAAAACAAGATTTGCGCCACACACCCATCAAGCCCGCATGATCTGGATCTCGCCCAGAATGGGAGCAAACCTGATTAGCATGCATTTGAATTCATTGTAATCTGATTAGCAAGGTTAAAGTCAGATGTTCCGGCCTCATGGAATCTTCCCACCCACATTTGAGGCGTGGGGCTGCCTCAAAATGGGAAACCCCATTGACCGGCCAGTAGAATGGAGAATCCTGCCGACGGGTCGGGGCGGGGTGGAGAATGCTGCCCCTGAGGTCTGGCTGAAATCATTTTTTTCCAATGGGTTTCTTTCCATTCTGCATTATGACAGAGCTCAGTGGCTTGCTTAAGAGGTGCTTTTTATCCATCCAAGTAGCCGGCTGAACTGCGTTTTAGAGTGCACACGTTCTTCAATGGTGACCTTCTCGCAGCCACTGTTGAATTTTCAGGCCACAGGACCAGCAGAAACTCCCAGATGTTGGCTCCCAGTGGCCTGGGGGGTGGGGGCTCCTGATTTTGGCGGGAGTGAGTAATAAGGTTGTCATCCTAAGAGGTTGGCTTCATGTAAACCAGAGAGAGGGGGGGGGGTGCAATATGGGATATATAATTCAAATATGGCTGTCCAGATGTATTAAGTGTAAAGGCATGACAGCAATAAAATCATGGGATGTCCAACCCTGAATATCCACGGTGCCTATTAGTGTTGTCCTCCTCTGCCTCTGAGAGTTCCTGTGCCTTCTTATATTCCTGCGAGTCATGCTCTGCCAACCAATTTGCCATCAACATTTATCCTTCTTCAATCTCAGCTGTTGTCATCCTCTGAGTCAGGGATAGGAGTTGAATCTTCAGTGTCAACGGTTGAAGGTTAGGTGTCGGGCATTGGGAGGGGGAGGCTAGCAGCTCGGCGCAATGACCACCTGACTGCATTGGGGGCTCCAGAAGCACTCAACGTTCTCATGGGCATCCATGTGTCACAAAATATGTTGGTCTTCACTGATCCTGCTGTGAAGGGAGAGAGCAACCTGGCGGCAGCACGTTGACGACAGTGAACGGACATAGGCAGTGCTCATGGCCGCAGAAGCAATGATGTGTTATGGCCAGCAGCTAATAAGAGGCGGTGCTGCCCCCAACCCCTGAAGGTCTCTTCAACATCACGCTGTGGTGCTGTCTGCCACGCTCCCCTCCCATTTTGACGTCACACTGGCATGGTGGGCCTTGGTTGGCTGTGTGAGTGAGTCACTTGGCAAGACAGGAGGGTAATGACAACTTGTTGTTTGGTAAACTGTGATGCTGCTCAGGTTCAGCTTATGTCAGACTCCTGTTTGCCTGCCCTCAGTGTTGCTATATTTATCTGGTTATAAAAAACGCAGTCAATATGGCCGCCTTCCTTAATCCTAATTATGTTTGCTCTGGAGTCGCCAGGTATCTTTCGATACCGCCACAAGGTTCAAACCCGAGTACTGATCAAAGAACCAATGCACCAATGTTCAAAGTTAATACTATTTATTTACACACACAGTAATACCCATTCATGCACAAAATACCACAAACTAAACTATCTCTAACGCTAACGCCTGTACTTAACTTTGGGTGCCCACTCAGTCAGAGGAACAATGGCCGTTGTTCGGGTCTGAGGCTGTTAGGTTCAAAGAGGTAAAGGAAAACAGCTAAGGTCGTCCGTCTGATGGCGAGCGTTGACCTTGGACTTACTTGCCCTGGTGCAGCTGGTGGACGGGTCTCTCCGCTTCGAGAGCCGAGTCCAAGAGAGCGATTCTCTCTCGGGGGCTTCTTCTTATACCCGAAGGGGCTTCGCCTCCTTTTGGGCGGGCCTTGAACTTGGCCCCGATTAATTGGGCCGCATCTTGATCACTCGTATTGATCTTGACCAATAAAGGGGTGGGTGCCCTGATGGCTGGGCATGTCTTTGGTGGCCGTTGGCCTTGCTTTGTTTGTGTCTTTCTGGCGCCGGGATGTCTGCAATAGTATCTGTTACTTGAGTGTTATTCCTTTGTTCCCGGAGATGGGCCATCAATATGATAATTGACCTACAGTTTCAGTCTCGTCTGGGAAATGCCTTCTCAATACGCCGACAGGCTCTGTGCCTGCTTGCTTTCCTAACATTGTCCATATTTCCCTACAGTCATTGCGATCATCCATTTTGTATTCCAGAAGTGGCCATCCCAGATGGCTGCACTAGGCTCATGTCTAAGTGAGGGTCGGAGGTGCATTTCTTTGACTCACTGATACAAGGGAGCGAAAATGAGACAAGGCCGAGGGTTCATTGAACGAAAAAGCAGTGATTCCAGGATGCCTGCCATTGTGGGTCTCATTGGTTTAACTGTTGGGATTGCTTGGAGGACCTGCAGGAAGGCCTGAGTTCAGATGGGGCGGTATACCCTCCCTGTGGGATAGGGGTCAAACACAGGCCTTGCAGATTTGTGGTGTAAAATTTGTTAAAGTGGTCAATTGTTATAGTGCTACATTATCTACTCCCTCACTAACGATGGCTGGCTTCACACTTGCCGACTCCTCAAACTTCTTAACCTTATGAGGCCTACCACAATGTTTAGGCTTACCCCAAGATGCACATCAGGGGTGGAGATTGCTGTTGCCTTCTGCGCTCTGTATCCTGAACGGCTTGGACCAGAAGGGACTCGGCTGAATTTCGGGTGTCACTGGTGCTGTCGTGTCACCCTGTTCTGCCCACTGTCCCGGAGTTGCAATGAAATGAAAATGAAAATCGCTTATTGTCACAATTAGGCTTCAATGAAGTTACTGTGAAAAGCCCCTAGTCGCCACATTCGAGCGCCTGTCCGGGGAGGCTGATACGGGAATCGAACCGTGCTGCTGGCCTGCTTGGCCTGCTTTAAAAGCCAGCGATTTAGCCCAGTGTGCTAAGTCAGCCCCTGGTCAGCAATGGTATAAGGAAGGGGGGATTCAGAAAGGCGGCAGAATGCTAGAGTGTACTTGGTGGAAGGCTTGGTTCCAGTGTTTCCTCATCACTCAGGGTGCTTGTGGGCCCCTGGGCTACTCCATGGCATGGAGGGGCAGATGGAGTGAGCTCCAGAACCGTCTGTGTCACCTGGTGCTGCCAGTCCTGGGGACCCACCATTGTCGGCACCATGGTGTCAAAGCCCTCAACAATGGTCCGCTGTGTCTGGATCAAGCTTTGGAGCCCCTCAGCCATGGTCCTCAGAGACTGAGCCATGCCTTGGACTACACCGTTCATGGTTCGGACGTCCTGCCCCCTGGCTGCCACTCTTGCAGTGTTGGCTTGGGTGCCACATAAAGCTGGCAACATCTCCTGCGACCGAAGACTTTGGGACACCTCTAATCGGCTTTGCAGTTGCTGGAATGTAGCTGACAACCCTTCCTTGATTTCCCGCCTCTGCTGTTGCACCTCCAGCAGTTCAGGGAGAATTTTGTTCCAGAGCCTCGGCATCTAGCTGGGGTCCAGCTGTTTCCTGGAATCCAGCAGATCTCCGACTGCCCCTTCCCTTTGATGTTGCTGACTCCAACAAATGTGACTCAGCATCCATGTGGTGCTCAGCAGATAGTGACCCAGAAGCCTGCCTGGTAATATGGCCCACTGAGGTGTGTGTCTCTGCGCTGATGGATGATGCGGGTGATGGATATGATGCCTTTTCACTATATTCCTTGGAGCCCTCCTCTGGGGTGCTGTCGAGGGTTGCAGGGATTCTGTGACTCTGGATGGTGCAGCCTCATTAGATGGTGATCCTGCAAGACAAGGGCCATGGGTTCTGTAACTGGGAAGGACAAGGGTATGGGCAACTGATAACTCACTTGAGACTGGTTATATGGATGAAGGTGCAGTGGATCTTCACTTCTCTGGCACAGGCCAACCTCGCAGTCCATAACGGCCCGCTCCTGACCCTCCCCTGTAATCTCCTTCACTCATAGGGGGTGAGGAATCGTAACTCAGGCATTTCCCCCATTCGTCTTCGTCTGTCCCCTTTATTATGGGTTATCTTCTCCTTCCGGGACAAAAAGAGGACATTGTGAGCTGGATGCCTGGCAGGTCGGGGTTCCACAGCAAGTGGCATTTGGAGGCAGCTTGCCTAGACAGGAAGGGGTTGTGAAGAGGAGTGCTAGGTGGGTCTAAGGAAGATGCTGGGAGGTTGTGAGTTGGGAGAGTGCAAGGTGGCAGTGAGTGGACTGAAGCCAGGGGGAGACAGGTAGAAACTCACCCTGGCAGCTCATATGAGACCATTCATTTTCATTCTCCATTGGATGCCGGTCCTCCTTGTCAGTCTGCTGGCACTGACTGCAGCTGCCGTCGCATGCCAGGCAGGATTAATCATGTCACTTTGGGGTCTCCTACCCACATGGGGATACAGGGTGGCGTGCCTATCCGCCACAGCCTGAACCTGTTCAGACCTCCCTCCAGAAAATGAGGAGCAGGTCTCCGTGCTGCCGTCTTCCTGGCTTGTCAGGGAGTGAGTGCAGAAGGAATGTTCAAATGCAGCTCCCCCTTGTAAGCAGTGAACACCTGAGGCATAGATCAAGAAAATCAGACGCCTGGGGAATCCGGTTCAGCGTGTTTCACATGGAGGCTCATTTCTTGAACTAAGTATGGGAAGATCGTGATCGGTTTTGCTCCAGCTGAGCCGGCGGGAATCGCACCGGCTTTCACTCCTGAAATTACACTTTCATTTGTCGGGAAAAATCCACTCAGCATGTTTGGCTGTGGCACTTTTACACATCAGGCTAAAAAATTACTTAACTTCTGAGTTAGGCGGCAGCAGGAACATTGAGGACCCATATGACACAATTTCACCCCCAGTATTTAAGGGCTAATCCAAAGGTTGAGATTTGGAGGATACGGAGTTGGAAACATGAAAAGACAAGGGTCGAGGTTTTAGCAGTATGGAGACTCAGCAGCATATCTGAAACCCTGTCCAGGGAGAAAAATCCAAGCCAAGCAGCTGGATTCTCCGTCAGCGTGATCCTCCGTTTCGCCGACAGCGCACTCACACCCACGGATTTCCTGACAGTGTGGAGTTGCCCACAATGGTGTGAAGGAGGATCCCCCTGCCTGTGGAGCGTGGCGACGGAGAATCCTGCCCAAGGTGTCTCAATAGATTCCAGAGGCGCCTCAATTATTCCTGTCTTGTTATATTGCTGTTGGGCTGTTTAAAGGTGGTGGGAGAGGGAGGGAGAGAGATACTTTCCCACAGCAATGGGAGGAAGACACCTGCTGCTCCTACAAAGAGGACATGACTTAAGAGGTCAGCGATGTATTATCTGTGTTGGTCTAACATCGACTGCAACTGGATGCAGTAAAACGAGAAACAGGCTTCCGACACAGGAGATGGTCCAACACTGTTTTATTGAACCTGTTGATTGCTGTACATAATCTGTTGTGGGTTGACACTCTATTAAGCTAACTGATAACCTCCTACTGGCTTGACCAGACTAGCTCTCTATCACATGGTGATTATGTTCATTGGCCTGTGCACTGCGACTATCTCCCTGTGGGCTTTATAGTGGTGGTGTCCTGTCTGGTGATTGCTTGTTCTGTGTTGTGTGTGTTTATTGGTTGTCCTGTGTGTCAATCACTGCCTGTCTGCATCTCATGATACACATGAGTGGATATTATGACAGTCAGCACCAGGAGCATTGTGGTATCTTAGATTCAGTGCAGGAAGTGATCCGATGGCCTAACCAGTTCAGAAAAGGTGTGCAGTTGTCCACTCACCTACATCACGCTGTGTGCATTACTTCATCCCCCTCTCTCTGCCTCATCAAGCCTTCTTCATTACATTACACCTCACTCCCACTTACCTTGCAATTACCGGCCTCCTCTTCCTATGCATTTCCTCACGCTGCCATCCCATCAACTATCGCTTCCACTCACCCTCATGAAATGCTATGCCCCTCCCTATAATTTTGAATCATTTGCTAGACCTATACTCAGATATTTGGTTTGCTCTTAATCTATGTCTGTGGACTAAACTCAAAGCTTCTTTTAAAGATCCATCAAAATGAAAGCAAATAGCACTCTTTATATTTATGGAGGCATCTGGCATATTAATGCACATTTCAGCTGTGTAAAAGGGTCTCTTTGAATTGTAACTAATATCTTTCCTTCTGAAGTAAAAAGAGCATTAGCAGATAAAATGCTCTTTGAAATCATTATTTTGCCATCAGAGCTATTTGGATGGGGCTGGTATTCCCTGCACTCTCTCAACTAATTTGAATCAGAATGTTGCATTGATTTATTTTTTTTATTATCTATATCATAATTAAATTTCACTCTTTATTTTCTTTTATAACCTGACATTGCCTCAGAAGAACTGGCAGCTCTAATTGAATTTTTCACTTTTGTTTTCCTACAAAACTTTAATTGCGATTCAATGTTCAGTCACATATTAGTTCTTGGATTTTATTTCAGATATGCCAGCAATCTTTATTCTTGAGCCGACAGTCTTGGCCTGAATGTCAGTATCCTCAACATAATTATGTTCCTTCCTAAGCTCAAACATTCAAACATTGCAGTGAAACAGAGGTTGGAAAATCCTCTCAAATGTCACAAACCATCTTTCAGCGTTGAGGTTAATATTTCCGCTCACACAAATTTGCAACTGCCGTTTGTTTAAATGCAGAGAGCAATCCACCAATTAGCCTACACAGCAGCCCATCGCCAAGGTCCAGTGACAGCATGTACAGGTCATTGAGGACTTGGAGGGAAAATGGTGTCTGACACTTTCAAATGCTTCATAAAATGACTTTGATGTCTAGTGTTACAATGGTTTGTTGACGTATGATCAGGCTCCATGGTCGGCAAATAAGTGGTTAAATCAGTAATTTTCAAACTCAGGGGTTGGGACCCATGGGTGGATCAACAGGCGGCTGTTGGTAGGGTCATGAAGCGATCAGTTGCGGCGTTCCTGATCGCGGGAAGAAGTACCCAATGGCCCCGACCAGCTTTTAAAAATGCCGGCTGTGACTGGCTTTCAAGAATGCCAGACAGCCTGCGCCTCTGCGTCACCTCAGCTGGGATCTAGCAGTACCCAGGCCAGAGCTGAGTGGGGAAGACCGTCTCCTCCTGACATTGGTTGTGTCCTATCTTACTGACCTATTGGTTGAGTGTCTGTGTGTCATGTCTCTGGTGCTCCCTCTAGTGTCTAGCTAGTCTATGTGTACTTACATTAACCCCTTGTGTATTTACAGTGATGCATATCACCACAAAGCCCATGTGTGTTATATGCACGGAAGTACTGGCAAATGAAAGTTTAAAATCCTCAAAATTTCATAGGCATGGCAAGCTCAAGGCCAAACCTCTTGACTTCTTTCAAAGGATGCAGCGAGAACTTAAATTGTCAGCTGAAGTCCTCAGCAGAAATGTAACATTGAATGACAAAGCAACAGAGGTTGTGAGGACCAAGCAGACTTATCTGTCACATTAAAGGTAAACAATAATGGTGTGTCGCGAGGTCAGCCATATGGGTCGTGAAGGTCAGCCTGTGTGGGTCACAAAGGTCGGCTGGTTGATAAACGTGGGTCCCATGGAAAAAAGTTTGAAAAACACTGGGTTAAATGATACAAAAATGATCGGATGATCTCCTCCCCAATACCAAGCCATTGATTAAGTGCCCAAGGACAAGTAATTGACGCACTATTTCAATATGTAGTTTCTTGCTGGATACAATTACCACAGTTTCATCAAATTAAATAGAACCAGCAGTTGCTGATATTAAAACAAAATATGTTTGCCGGATTTGTTTAAGACACTAAGATTAGAACTAAGAGAGCTTTTAATTGGGAAACAACTATTCCCTACATTTCACCTCCCTCTTGAAAGGGAAGTGTGCTCACCTGAATTGCCACATGATCATCTAAGAGGTGATAATTGTACATTTGATTTATTATTACATGGCAGATCATCAGGGTGCAGTTAGAAGCACGTGTAACAAGAATAACTCTGTCTCAAATTATTCCACTGCTAGCTCAGAAGAACGCAAAAGTCAGAGAAATTATACTGACTTTCCATATGTCACAGATTTCACATAATTCATGCCCCAGCAGGAGTAGTTCAGCAAAAGGTGGTCCATTCTATTTGAAGCTAAAGGAATAAATCAAGGGCAATGCATGCAATGGAGAAACAAGTTGGACCATATTCCTGTGGTTTTATTCTGGCCAATCTTCCCTCAAGCTACCTCAGGCTCCATGGCCAAATAAATGTTGGGCCCAATTTTCAAATGCTGAGGTCCCAAAAGCCTCTGGAGACCCAAGTACCACACAAAAACCTGACCAAATTTCCTCACCTTCAGTCTTCAGTCAATAACCCACACCCAACTGAACATAGTCCCTTATGCTGGACTCAACACCTGTATTGCTTCTCTTTCCACTGTTTTATCTCTTGCTATAATCCTGTAGCTAGACTTTGTGCTTGAACAATTTGAAATGGTTTCTATTACTGCTAGCACTTCTTATTGAAAAGGATCTAGTCTGCCTGTCTGGATATATGAGAACACATATAACTCAATCTGCAGGCAATACAAACATTAATTTATCACAGAAACTCAATCAGAGCCTGCCCCACCAGCGTGACATATTGGGACCTGACCCTTGACTTTTTTTTTCCAAGTCATCAACAATATTGGCCCGCAACTTCCGTCGAGAGGCAGTAAGCCACGGGCCACCGATTCTGAAAGAGAAATGCGTGCACTCACCTGCGCTCCGATCTTGCGAGGAACCTTCCTTTATCTTTGGCAGCTTGGGGTCTCCGGCACCCCGGTCTACACAGGCTCCAGCATGGTGCAGCAGAAGTGCAGCCTTGCCCATTATGATGCTGCCAGCTTGTCAATGTCTCTTGAGGGCAGGCATTTAAACAGATGGAAAACAACAGGCAACTATTTTAACAAGTGTTTTAAAGGCATGTAGGCATTATTTTAACAGTTCCTTTTGTTCTTTCTTTTAAACAGGCATTTCTATTGTTGTTGATTCTTTTAAAGTAATTAAAAGATTTTATGATTGGTGCTTATTTCTAAGTGAACATAGGATTGGTTATTTGTTTTAAACCTGTGAAATTATTTAAAACTGCACAATTTATTATATGACTTTACGGGTGACATGCTTAAAAATGTTTGAATGTTTTAATTTAGATTATAATCATAAGATTTTAAAAGCTCCCCAGGGCTTTTTGCTGGCACTGTTCTTGTAACATTTTTTTATCAGTATTTATTGAATCACTGCAGTGCAGAAGAAAACTATTCGGCCTATCGAGTCTGCACCAATTCTCGGCCCCCTCCCGATCCCCATAACCACACCTAATGTTTGGACACAAAGGGGTAATTTAGGAAGGCCAATCCACCTAATCTGCACATTGTTGGACTGTGGGAGGAGACCAAAGCACCCAGAAGAAACGGATGTGGCAAAGTGCACTGTGGTTAGCACTGCTGCCTCAGAGCGCCAGGGATCCAGGTTCAATTCCAGCCTTCAGTGACTGTCTGTGTGGAATTTGCAGGTTAAATGGATTGGCAATGCTAAGTTGCCCTTAGTGTCCAGGGATGTACAGGTTAGGTTCTGGGGATAGAGCGGGGGGCATGAAACCAGGTAGGTTGCTTTTCAAAGGGTTGGTACAGACTTGATGGGCTGTATGACCTCCTTCTGCAGTGTAGGGATTCTATGGTACTATTCCATGGTTCTAGGAAATCCATGCAGACATGGGGAGAATGTACAAACATCACACAAGGTCCGAATTGAACATGGGTCCCTGGAGGCAGCAGTGCTAACTAGTGTGCCATTGCGTTAACCATGTTCAATATGTTATTCATTTATAATGATCTCATAATTAAATGTTGTGTTATGATGTTTCAGTAAGACATTTCTAGAAGCTTGTAAAGTTTAATGTGAAACATTTATTAACAAAAGTAATTTTAGAAAATGCAAAACTTTAAAAGCAGTAAACATTTAGATTTTTATTTATTGTCATGCGTAAAGTCAAGGCAGATAGTTCTATACATGAAGAACATAGGACATACAATGAATACATAATGTAAATATATAGGCATCGGTTGAAGCATACGGAGCATATGGAAATTTTAACTTAACATTTAACTTTATCAGCTGACCAGTGACATAAAACTATCTCAACTTTTACAAATTTCTTGCAATAAAATATATTTTCTCACTTAAACACAATGGTTCCGTCTAGTTGTAAAGGGGAGGAGGGGAAGGGGAAAAAGGGAAGAGGGGAGAGAGGGAAGATGGGGGAATGGGAGGATTTTGAAAAATGAAAATCGCTTATTGTCACGAGTAGGCTTCAAATGAAGTTACTGTGAAAAGCCCCTAGTCACCACATTCTGGCGCCTGTTCCGGGAATTGAACCGTGCTGCTGGCCTGCTTGGTCTGCTTTCAAAGCCAGCGATTTAGCCCTGTGCTAAACAGCATATCAATTGTTGATTGACATACTCAATGACTGAAAGCAGCAGCTGCTGAAGTGCAGTGGCCTTGTACACATCTCCTCTGACATCATTTTGGGATGTCCTTTGGCAGTACATTCTTTGGGATGGGTGATTGATTCGCTGCAATACCTGTCAGACAGATAGTTCTGTCAGACAGATTAGCTGACAGGAGGCTTGCATATATCAACTAAGGCATCAAATTTTGTTTAACCATTTGAAGTAATCACTGAGGGTTCTAAGGATGAATATTACATCAGGGAGTCTCGTAAAAAACTCAGCTTAAAATACGTTGCAAAATCCCGATGTACCTTAGCTCTTATTTCAGCTGGGAGGACAGGCGTGCTGACATTAATGTCCTTGAAGGAGTCAATAGCACCAGAATCGAGGCCATGATCATCCAAAACCACCTCCACTGGGCTGCCCATATGCTTAGGATGTCAGTGCCCCGACTACCAAAGCAAATCTTCCTCAGCCAGCTCACGGAAGGATGCCAAACAAGAGGAGGACAAAGGAAGCTCTTCAAAGGCACCTTATGGGCTTCCCTCAATAAATGGAACAGAGTCAATGCCTGGGGCACCCTTGCTTAGAAGTGACCTACTTGGGGGAACCTCCTGATTGAAGGGACACAATCTTTGAGAACACCCGATGGCAAGAGGAGGCCAGGAAAGGAGCCTGAGAGAGGAATGCGCATGATGTGGCATCCAAGGACCGATCCCACCCTTTGGAAACTCCTGCCAAGTGAGTTATTGAAGATGCGGCTTTAGGATCAGGCTCATCAGCCACGCAAAAACCCACAGAATCTGTGACCAGTAACACAGAATATCTTGATAATCATACCCATTAGTGAGTGATCACTGCATTCTCGCATTATAGTTCCTTTAATGAAATTAACAGCCACATGACAAACCACTTTTCCCGCCCACTGTGATACTGCCTCAAAAAAGGAAAATTTTGCCCTGTATTTCTATCATTGGGCAGATGACAGTTTCCTATTAGAGATATTAGTTTGTTTAGCATCTAGCTTAAGAAAGGGCACCAAAACATTGAGGCTGAGGCTGACAAGTAACATTTAACATGTGTGCCACAAAAATGCCACGCAATGACCATCTCCAACAAGAGAGAATCTAATTTTCATACCTTGATATTCAATGGCATTATCATCGCTGGTCACCGCTATCAACATCCTGGGGGTTACCATTGACCAGGAACTCAACTGGACTAGTCACATAAATACTGTGGCTACAAGAGCAGGTCAGAGGTTAGGAATCCTGTGGCGTGTAACTCCCCACCCAAAGCTTGTCCACCATCTACAAGGCACAAATCAAAAGTGTAATGGAATACTGTCCCATTGCCACAATTGTCCCATTGTCCCATGGAATACTGTCCCATTGCCTGTCCCATTGCCTGTATGAGCACAGCTCCAACAACACTTAAGAAACTTGACACCATCCAGTACAAAGCTTTCTTGGTACCCCATCCAAGTCACTTACCATCCTGACATCACCGTTCCTTCACTGTCGCTGGATCAAAATCCTGGAATTCCCTCCCGAACAACATTATGGGGGTATTTACACCACATGGATATCAGCGATTCATGAAGGCAGCTCACCACCACCTTTTCAAGAGTAAAACTAGGTGGGCAGTAAAAGTGAATCCCTTGAATGAATTTTCAATAAAGTGTTGGAAGATGCAAACCCTGGGCAGATTATGTAGTCAGCAGTGAAGAAATTAAGTTTTCGTTAGGTTCAAATCCCACCATTGTAGATGGTGAAAACTGAATTCTATAAAAATCTGGAATTAAAAGTCTAATGGTGACCATGAAACTTTGTTGATTGTAGTAAAACCTGTCTGGTTCACTCATGTCCTTTCAGGACATTAGAGTGGTTGACTCTTGCCCCCTCAAGAGCAATTAGAGATGGGCTACAAATGCTGGCACAGTCTGCAACAGCCAAGTCCCATGAATGAATAAAACAAAAACAAAAAAGTTAATTCCTGCCATTAAATTGAGTTCTTGCAAGCTCCAGCTACAAAATTATTCCCATCGCTCGCTTCCACTATGCATTGCCTCCTGCAGAGACAAAGCCACGAGGTACAAACCAGAAAGAATACATTTTATTCAAAGCATGTATGGAAAGGTGAGTAACTTTTGATAAAGACAGATGGGATTAAAGGAAACAGAGATAAATGGACTGATATTGTTTTCTAAAATTATCCTAATTTGTTTGCTTTTAATCTCCAACACTAATCAACTTTTGCAGGTATGAGTTAAAATTCAATTTTCAGGGCCAGTGAGGTTGTTCATCAGCGAGAATCTCCTCACATGCTATTGAAAGTTCACTCACATCTGAATGCACCGGCCTTAGTTTTTTATGGCTCCTTTGGTGAAAAACTGGAGGACAAGTACTTCAACTTCCCATCGTTGCATTGATTTCAGGGCTCAATCTATTGGCAAGGATTGCTACACTGCACCTTGTGGAGGGCAGGGTACGTCTGATAGCAACATCTGGATTTCCACATTCAACGTTACATGTGTAAATTCTGGACGTTCCTGCCAAATTTACTTCATTCTAACCATGAGTGTTTTTATCGATGTAAAATCCAGATGAATAAAACTAGTAAATATTGATTGTCAGGCTGTTAATTGTCTATTCTTACAATCAATTGGATTTGTAGCCCTCTTTGGATGACAGTTTCAATGAATGATAAAGATTGTCTTTTTTTTCTTTCATTATTTATCCTAGCTTAGACATGGAAAGGAAAGGTAAATATAAGTTGAATCTTTGAGTGGTGCTTGAATCCATAAGCGGAAGATAGAGTACAAACATTGAGCGGTTTATGATTTTTTGAAGCTCGACTATTGGTTCATTGGAAATGCAAGCTTCTTGTGGAAACTGACATTTTGCATTGAAAATGAATTTATAAAAAAACTTGAAAGGGAACTAATTTGAAAGCCTCCAACTAAGAACCAACAAGTCCTAATTGCATTCGCCTCCTCACTTGTAACATGCCCATGCAATCTCTAACTTAAAGAACAATAACAAAACTTGTATTTTTATATGACCTGTAATATAGGAAAATGACTCAAGATACTTTTCACATGAGTATTTCCAAAACATATTTGACAGCAACCCTCATTAGATGATCGTGGGGTAGATGACCAAAAGGCTTGGTCAAGATTTTAAGGAGTGTTCGAAAGGAGCAAAGAGGGGAAGAGAGGCAAAAAGTTTAGGGAATGATTTCAAGTACTTATGGCCTCAGCATCAATAGGCATGACCATCAATGCTGGAATAATAAAATGCTCCTGAGGCCAGAATTGGATGAGTGCAGATAACTCGGTCGGATCTAGGGCTGGAGGAGATTACATAGATAGGCAGTGGAGAGTCCATGGAGGGGTTTGAAAATAAGGATGAAAATGTTAAAATCGCGATGTTGCTTTACCTGGAGCCAGCAAGCACAGGGTGGCGCGAGAACTATGAGTTGGGACGTGGGCAGCAACAGTGTCCGAGCTTTGCATAAATCATCAAAGCTGTGTTCAAAACAAAACTTCTGCTTTTGAACCTTGTGTTCACGCATGTCGTGTATTGTTCACTGCCCTCTGCTGCATTTCAAGTTAAAATGCGTAGTGGCAATTTTAATAAATTGTTCAGGATAACAAATAAGAAACCCTACTAAGTGCAGAGATATCTCATTTTCACTGCAGCAATGCATAGGAGTACTTCCTGCTTATTAAAGCAGGCACTTTCAGAACTTTGATAAATCTGACAGCTGTGTGCTCTGGGATTCGATCAAATGCTGACCGCATTTTCCACTGCAATAGCATTTGGCTGTTTGTTGACAGGCTTTATCTCACGAGTCTCTGGCTAACATTTCGCGGTGCTTTATTAGATAGCATGACCACTGCCCTGATCAGTCGAACAGAAGGCAAAAACCAACTCTCATGTGAAATATCTTTTTTTGTTGTTGTTGTTGCCGTGGGAAGCCTGTGGCACAGAATTGAAAATGCAGCACTAACAAAGCCATGTTAAGAGCAGCTGCTCCCACTTACAACATGCATCACTACTGCGGGGAAGCTAAATTTTGTAACACGCTGTTCAAACAAAGGAATGGACGGCAGAAAAGCTACTTTTCTTCATTTACATCCATGAAATTTGACAAACGAAAGAAGTTTGGGCAAAAATAGGGGGGGGGAGGTCCGGGAGGGGGAGTATGGAAAGGACAAACATTTTCCATTTGTCGAGCTATCCTCTGCATTTGCCCGATGGTGATAATTCCTTGGGAAACCACAGGTCAGATTAACTCACATCCCTCCACCTGACCCTCTAGCATGTTAAATAATGCACCTTAACATCCTTTGAGGAAAACGCAAGCTTCTTTGTTGGATTAAACCTGCCAGAGTTTGAAAAGCGAGTGTAATCATCAGTACACCTCATAAAATAAAAATCAAACAGTTACAAAAACTCTAAATCCTTTTGTTTGTTCCTGCGTTTTCATGCAATTTGTCAGAGTATTGAAACAGTGCTGCTCAAATAATTAGGAAACTTGCTGGGAAAAATTATCGAAACCCCTAGGGCGCGATTCTCCCGACTTACGAAAAATCAGAGAATAGCGGGCGTCGCAAATTTTTACGGCGATGCTGGTCCGACGCCCTCCCGCTATTCTCCGAACCCCGCACAGACTCCAAGTCGCCATTCCCGCCAAACGCCTCTAACGCGCCCCCGACATGACCAGAATCGCTAGTTTTTGGCCCCCCCGCTATTTTCCGGCCCGGATGGGCCAAAGTCCTGACTTAATCGCGCACTGGTTACACGAGGTGAAACACACCTGCTTTTTAAGTTTGTCAACCTGTCGTGCTGGCTGACGACAGCTTCCAGGAGGTGAGCGCACAGCGCACCGCTCAGCGCACTGCTGGAGTCTGGCCACAACGGGGAAGGCATCCCTGAGAACGGGAGGGGGGTCCAGAGCGGGGGGGAGTGGGGGAGATGGAGGGGGGGAGTGGGGGAGATGGAGGGGGGGAGTGTGGGAGATGGAGGGGAGGAGTGGGGGAGATGGAGGGGGGCAGTGGAGGAGATGGAGGGGGGGAGTGGGGGAGATGGAGGGGGGAGTGGGGGAGATGGAGGGGGGAGTGGGGGATGCGGAGGGGGGGAGTGGGGGATGCGGAGGGGGGGAGTGGGGGAGATGGAGGGGGGAGTGGGGGAGATGGAGGGGGAAGTGGGGGAGATGGAGGGGGGAGTGGGGGAGATGGAGGGGGCAGTGGGGGAGATGGAGGGGGGAGTGGGGGAGATGGAGGGGGCAGTGGGGGAGACGGAGGGGGGAGTGGGGGAGATGGAGGGGGCAGTGGGGGAGACGGAGGGGGGAGTGGGGGAGACGAAGGGGGGAGTGGGGGAGACGGAGGAGGGGAGTGGGGGAGATGGAGGGGGGAGAAGGGGAGATGGAGGAGGGCAGTGGGGGAGACGGAGGGGGGCAGTGGGGGAGATGGAGGGGGGAGTGGGGGAGATGGAGGGGGGCAGTGGGGGAGACAGAGGGGGGAGAGGGGGAGACGGAGGGGGGGGGGAGTGGGGGAGATGGAAGGGGGGAGTGGGGGAGAGGGAGGGGGGAGTGGGGGAGACGGAGGGGGGAGTGGGGGAGACGAAGGGGGGTAATGGGGGAGATGGAGGGGGGAGTGGGGGAGATGGAGGGGGAGTGGGGGAGATGGAGGGGGGAGTGGGGAGATGGAGGGGGAGTGGGGGAGACGGAGGGGGGAGTGGGGGAGACGGAGGAGGGGAGTGGGGGAGACGGAGGGGTGGAGTGGGGGAGATGGAAGGGGGAGTGGGGGAGATGGAGGGGGGAGTGGGGGAGACGGAGGGGGGAGTGGGGGAGACGGAGGAGGGGAGTGGGGGAGATGGAGGGGGGCAGTGGGGGAGATGGAGGGGGGAGTGGGGGAGATGGAGGGGGGCAGTGGGGGAGACGGAGGGGGGGAGTGGGAGTGGGGGGGGTGTTAGGGAGAGAGTGAGCGAGTGACCCGTCCAACCCCGTAACAAAATGTCTGCCACCATGCCATGGCGTGCCGGTCACGAGGACACAGCCGCTGGTTCCCCTGTGGCTTACGGCCACAGGCCACTGACGCACCGGTGAGGAGGACATAGTTTACTGCCCGTTGGATGCAGAAAGTGACCAGGGGTTAGGCTGCCCGCGTGTCAGCAGCGCGTCCAGGCCACCGGGACACACAGGTATCCCGTGGCTGGCGGCTGCCGAGTTGTCGACTAACCTCCGTCTAACATGTCCCGTTTCTCTGCCCCCCACCACCCTTCTGTAGGTTAGCACAATGTCTGTGAACAGAACGGCTATGTTCAGCGCAGTGGTTGGGGCCGCTGCACTGCATTTGGAGATGCAGCAGCATCCACAGCCACAACCCGCAGTGGATGCAGGGCCAGCTGCAGCAGCAGAGGGAAGGGCCGAGGAGTTGCCAGTCGTCGAGCAGCATGGGGGGGAGGAGGAGGAGGAGGAGGAGAGAGTGAGGGTGCAGCCACGGCGCCAGATGCGACGACCAGGTGTACCGTGTCCGGGTCTCTTTCCTAACAATGAAAGGAGCAAGGAGGGGACATGAGAAGTCTTTGGCAGGTAGGATCAAGGAAAACCCAAAAGCTTTCTATAGGTATGTCAGGAATAAAAGAATGACTAGGGTAAGAGTAGGGCCAGTCAAGGACAGTGGTGGGAAGTTGTGTGTGGAGGCTGAGGAGATAAGCGAGCTACTAAATGAATACTTTTCATCAGTATTCACTCAAGAAAAAGATAATATTGTGGAGGAGAATGCTGAGACCCAGGCTATTAGAATAGATGGCATTGAGGTGCGTAGGGAAGAAGTGTTGGCAATTCTGGACAAGGTGAAAATAGATAAGTCCCCGGGGCCTGATGGGATTTATCCTAGGATTCTCTGGGAAGCCAGGGAAGAGATTGCTGAGCCTTTGGCTTTGATTTTTAGATCATCATTGGCTACAGGAATAGTGCCAGAGGACTGGAGGATAGCAAATGTGGTCCCTTTGTTCAAGAAGGGGAGTAGAGATAACCCCGGTAACTATAGGCCGGTGAGCCTAACGTCTGTGGTGGGTAAAGTCTTGGAGAGGATTATAAAAGATACGATTTATAATCATCTAGATAGGAATAATATGATTAGGGACAGTCAGCATGGTTTTGTGAAGGGTAGGTCATGCCTCACAAACCTTATCGAGTTCTTTGAGAAGGTGACTGAACAGG
Organism: Scyliorhinus canicula; assembly: GCF_902713615.1. NCBI lineage: Eukaryota > Metazoa > Chordata > Chondrichthyes > Carcharhiniformes > Scyliorhinidae > Scyliorhinus > Scyliorhinus canicula. Next base: position 243,793,575 of record NC_052148.1, on the reverse strand, counting down.
TAGACGAGGGTAGAGCAGCTGATGTGGTGTATATGGATTTCAGTAAAGCGTTTGATAAGGTTCCCCACGGTCGGCTATTGCAGAAAATACGGAGGCTGGGGATTGAGGGTGATTTAGAGATGTGGATCAGAAATTGGCTAGTTGAAAGAAGACAGAGAGTGGTAGTTGATGGGAAATGTTCAGAATGGAGTTCAGTTACGAGTGGCGTACCACAAGGATCTGTTCTGGGGCCGTTGCTGTTTGTCATTTTTATAAATGACCTAGAGGAGGGCGCAGAAGGATGGGTGAGTAAATTTGCAGACGACACTAAAGTCGGTGGAGTTGTAGACAGTGCGGAAGGATGTTGCAGGTTACAGAGGGACATAGATAAGCTGCAGAGCTGGGCTGAGAGGTGGCAAATGGAGTTTAATGTGGAGAAGTGTGAGGTGATTCACTTTGGAAAGAATAACAGAAATGCGGAATATTTGGCTAATGGTAAAATTCTTGGTAGTGTGGATGAGCAGAGGGATCTCGGTGTCCATGTACATAGATCCCTGAAAGTTGCCACCCAGGTTGATAGGGTTGTGAAGAAGGCCTATGGTGTGTTGGCCTTTATTGGTAGAGGGATTGAGTTCCGGAGCCATGAGGTCATGTTGCAGTTGTACAAAACTCTAGTACGGCCGCATTTGGAGTATTGCGTACAGTTCTGGTCGCCTCATTATAGGAAGGACGTGGAAGCTTTGGAACGGGTGCAGAGGAGATTTACCAGGATGTTGCCTGGTATGGAGGGAAAATCTTATGAGGAAAGGCTGATGGACTTGAGGTTGTTTTCGTTAGAGAGAAGAAGGTTAAGAGGTGACTTAATAGAGGCATACAAAATGATCAGAGGGTTAGATAGGGTGGACAGCGAGAGCCTTCTCCCGCGGATGGAGGTGGCTAGCACGAGGGGACATAGCCTTAAATTGAGGGGTAATAGATATAGGACAGAGGTCAGAGGTGGGTTTTTTACGCAGAGTGGTGAGGCCGTGGAATGCCCTACCTGCAACAGTAGTGAACACGCCAACATTGAGGGCATTAAAAAATTTATTGGATAAGCATATGGATGATAAGGGCATAGTGTAGGTTAGATGGCCTTTAGATTTTTTCCATGTCGGTGCAACATCGAGGGCCGAAGGGCCTGTACTGCGCTGTATCGTTCTATGTTCTATGACGGACATCACCTGCAGGAGGAGACTCCGGCTGAGTAGGCAGATGGTGATACATATCTGTCACCTCGCGGCGCACCTCGCCCCACGTGGAACGGGGGGAGGACACGCGATCCCGGTTGCCATCAAGGTGACGGTCGCTCTTAACTTTTATGCTACCGGCTCCTTCCAGTCTCCGAGCGGGGACGTCTCCGGGATCTCCCAGTCATCGGTGCATAGGTGCATCCGGGATGTGACCGACGCCCTCTATGCCATCGCTAACATCTACATCACCTTCCCCGAGGACCAAGCAAGTCAAGACTCACGAGCTCGTGGATTTGCCAGAGTGGCCGGGATACCGAGGGTGCAGGGGGCAATCGATTGTGTTCACGTCCCCATGCGCCCGCCTGCAGGGGACAGGGACGTGTTCACAAACAGAAGGGGGACATACTCCATGAATATCCAGGTGGTATGTGACCCCCACATGAGGATCATGAATGTCTGTGCAAGGTTCCCAGGGAGTGTGCATCACTCCTACATACTGGCGCAGTCGTTCATCCCTGCGATGTTTGAGGGACGTCCCCCCCGGCTGAGGGGCTGGTTGCTGGGTGACAGGGGTTATCCGCTGAGGTCTTGGCTGATGACGCCTATACGGAGGCCTCAGACCAATGCGGAAACACGATACAACGAGGCCCATGCAGCAACCAGGGGTGTGGTGGAGCGCTGCCTTGGCCTCCTGAAGATGAGATTCAGGTGCCTGGACCGCTCCGGAGGGGCCCTGCAGTACCAGGCTGAAAGGGTCGCTCGCATTGTTGTGGTCTGCTGTACGCTGCACAACATCGCGATGCAGAGGGGAGATGACCTGCTGCAGGAGGCGGAGGGAGAAGCCAGTGGCAGTGGTGCCAGCACAGAGGAGGAGGAGAAGGAGGCTGGCGGAGTGGCGGGCGCAGCATGCAGACACGACCCAGGTGCTGGTGATGCCCAGGAGGCAGCACAACAGACCCGGCGAGGACGGTGGGCACGCGACGCCTTGGTGGCAGCACGGTTCACGCGTCGCATGTGACGTCCCCGCTGAACACCAAACCACCACCTGCATCACCAGTCGCTCAGAGGGTCAACACACAACTGCCACCACCACAACCCCACTTCGACATCACCCTTACCACTGGGTCCAGACGGTATGGCACAACATTGATGGCTGTGTCAGCGGGTGTGATCAGTGCCATGTGGAATGATGACAGCCCACTCTGCGAAGAGCTGTGAGCTTAGAATCGTTAGAGAGAGTCTGACCCACGGCAATAGCTGAACCATCCACCTTGGTGGCCGCTGAGTTCGTCATGGACACTCCATCACGTGCCCGCGTGGGCTAGCTTGGGAGGGGGTGGGGGGAGGGGCAGGGACTGCACACCCGGCACCGAAGTTTCACCGTTCGTCAACCCCAGTGACACTCGGTCACCATCACAATTCCTGTGGCTGTGGAACAATCACACGGTATTACAAGTAAGGTGGAACAGTGCGTTTAATGTGAACAAACATTTACAGGTGCCCTAGCCCCTACAACTAAACTGTGCCCTTCACCCGTGCCAACTTACTCTGTGTCTCACTTTGTTGCCTTACGGGCCCTAACACTACGTCTACGTGAGTCCCCAGATGATACAGCAGGAGTGGAGGAGGACTGCTGCGAATCGCCCCCTTCGACTTGTTTCTCCTTCGGCAAGCGTTTCCTGGGGCGACCCGGCGTTGATGGGCCAGGCTGCTCTGCGGGCGTCTCGGGTGACGTTGTGCCACCCTGATCTGCCTGCTGCCCACCCGATGTACCAGGGATGGGACGGGGGGAGGCCGAGAATTCCGGGACGTCCCGTGATGGAGTTAATGGGACGGGCCCCGAAACCTCCTCCTCCCTCGGGGAGCCCGGTGGCCCCCGGGCCTCACTTTGGGACAGAGATGCGAGCGGGCAGGTGCCCCATCGCGCCACCGACACCTGGCGCTGCCAGTCCTGGAGGCCTGTGACGGTATCCACCAGGATCCAAACGTTTGCAGACACAGAGTCCAGGGAGTTAGACATTCCTGCCAGGGACTGTGCGACCTCAACCTGTGAGTGCACGACGCCATCCAGCACATGTGTCAGGCGGTTGATGCTCTCAGCGACTGACTGCTGCAACTGGGCCATGACCCGGTGAGACTGGGCCAAGGCCCGCAGGGCGCCGGCAATGTCGTTTTGGCTCTGGCACATTGTTGCCTGTGAGAGGGCAACCCTGTCCAGGGCCGATGATGACGCGTGCACATTAACCCCAACGCCTTGCATAACCTGACCCATTGCCTCCACCGCGGATGCCATCCGTGCGGTGTCGGACTGGGTCGCTGCCATGAGCGGCACCACTCCCTGCTCGTGGACGCGGTTCGACTTCTCTAACAGCGTCTGCAGAGTCTGGAAAACAGCCCTCATCCCGTCATTGTTACCCTGGGTTTCTTGAGGCATCGGCTGTGCGGGTGGGTTGAGAAACTCCAGGAACTCAGAAAACGTCTGGGAGCCAGCTGCATGCTGGGCCTGGCCTGGCCTCCGCCAGTCCGGGCCCTCGGTTGCTCCGACCTCCACCTGCTGTACCTGCTCAGCTGTGATGTGCGAACCAGACTGTGACCCAGGAGACTCATCACTAAATAGGCCAGCCGGGGTGAGTGTCTCTGGGATGATGGATGGTGTGGGAGATAGCAGTGCCGAAAGCTCGAGGTCTTCTGTATTTAACGCCTCCTCTATGGTATGGGGCCGCTGAGAGTCCGCAGGGTGTTCGCTGGCCATTTCTGTGGCCTGTGGTATCGCCACCCTCTGGGCGTCCTGCTCCGCAGATTGGGTTGGGGAGGATGGAACTCCCCGCTGATTAAGCACACTCTGTCGCTCGGCCCCAGGTGAGGTGGGGGCAGATGCCTGTGTCCGTCTGCAGCCAGACGGCCCTGGTCGTTCGGCATCACGTCCTAGGGAAGAGAATGAAACGGGTTATTTAGATTCGCTCGGCCGGCCGCTGGACGGTCCCAGTGGGCAGGGTGTGAAGGGACAGAGGATGGGGGAGGTATCCCAGTGGGCAGGGTGTGTGAAGGGACAGAGGATGGGGGAGGTATCCCAGTGGGCAGGGTGTGTGAAGGGACAGAGGATGAGGGAGGTATCCCAGTGGGCAGGGTGTGTGAAGGGACAGAGGATGGGGGAGATGTCCAAGTTGGCAGGGTGTGTGAAGGGACAGAGGATGAGGGAGGTATCCCAGTGGGCAGGGTGTGTGAAGGGACAGAGGATGGGGGAGGTATCCCAGTGGGCAGGGTGTGTGAAGGGACAGAGGATGGGGGAGGTATCCCAGTGGGCAGGGTGTGTGAAGGGACAGAGGATGGGGGAGGTATCCCAGTGGGCAGGGTGTGTGAAGGGACACAGGATGGGGGAGGTATCCCAGTGGGCAGGGTGTGTGAAGGGACAGAGGATGGGGGAGGTGTCCAAGTGGGCAGGGTGTGTGAAGGGACAGAGGATGGGGGAGGTATCCCAGTGGGCAGGGTGTGTGAAGGGACAGAGGATGGGGGAGGGGTGGGTGTTTGTCAAGGAGGGTTGTCTCACATGCTGCAGATCCGCCAACCTCGCATAGCGCGACTTCCCGGGTGCCAGACCCCTCAACAAGGTCCAGTGCCCTCAGCTCAAATGTGGTCAGGGGGTGCAGGTTGGGCGAACCCCCTCCAGTCTTGTGCCGCTCACGGGTGTTGTGAGCGGACTTGGCCTGTTGGGTGAGGGGGCATAGGTAGATCATTACAATACGGCAGGTATCAGCAGTCCGTTCAGATACTGGCACAGTTTGGGGGTGAAGTTGTCATAAGACCATTGCATCTCTCCACGGAGGCCAGAGCGCTGGGTCTGTGACAACTTTGTGAACCACCCTCAAATAACTGCCCCAATCCCCCTCCACCCCCTCGAGCCAGGGGGGGCAGGTGGGTGATTAAGTTAAGGGGGGGGGGGGTGGTTGTGACCAGGGGGCACCCTCTTGGCACTTACCCTGGCAGCCCTGGTGAGGTTGTGCAGCTTTTTCCTGCATTGCTCTGCAGAGCGAGGGGTCTGCCCCACAGCACTAACGGCAGCAGCCACCTCACGCCAGGCCTGGCGTACCAAGCCGGAAGGTTGGCGATGCCCTCTTCGCGGGCAGATGATGCCCTTCCTCTGCTCGACGGCATCGAGCAGCGTCTCGACATCGGCCTCAACAAACCGAGGGGCAGCTCTCCTGGGCTGCGACATCATGGCCGACAGATTCTGTGCTCGCCCGCGCCTTTTTACGGCGTCGGGCGGCGTCATGTGGGCGTGTTCGTGTCATCGCCGCGTTCCGTCGTAATGGTGCACGTAATTGACTAGGCCGCGTTACTAGCCCATTTTCCGGAAGTGAATACGTCGGGAAATGGACCCTTCCTGACCGTCGTCAAACGCGCCCGTTTTTCCCGCCAATTTCCCGATTTTTCGTAAGTCGGGAGAATCGCGCCCCTAGTGTCAGAAATATAATCGGTATTGCTGGATGCCTCGGCAATCACATTTCAATCCCATGTTAATCTCCTCTCTACCATTGAATTCAACAGCTGCCAATTCTGTATTCTAATAATGTCATCGGCACTCCCTCTTTAAATAAGGTATCGACCCCAATGAAGAAATAATATGAAAGGCTCTGAGCTATTTAACTGAGATTTCTGAGGGATGTTTATGATAAGTTATCACCTTTCAACGTAAAAATGCTTCACGGAGCAAGGTAGTTTGACCAATGTTGCAAGATGTCAGCCATGATGATAAGCAAAATAAGGGGCGGAATTCTCCGACCCCCCGGCGCATGCGCCTGCGTGGACCTCCGCCGACTGGCGTAGGCCTTTCGGCCCCAGCTGGCGGGGCGCCAAAGGCCGTTCGCGCCGGCCGGCGGAGTGGAAACCACTCCGGTGCGGGCCTAGCCCCTAAAGGTGCGGAGAAGTCCCGCCGGGTAGGGGAGAATCCAGGCCGTGACCATTCCATGCCTCGATTGATTTAGTCACCAAATTTCTTTCGAACGGAGACATTCCGATTTGCTTTTGCCTTGCAGATTGTGCACTTTGCTGAGGGAAAATGTACCTTTTTATAAATAAAATGAAAATATAAAGAAAAACACACACAGAAAGCTGTACTTAAGTCATATATGACATGAAATGAAATGAAATGAAAATCGTTTATTGTTGAAGACTATTGTGAAAAATCTCAATTCCTATTTAAGTGCAATTCAAAGTCCTCAGGTTATTTTGTAACCCTGTCATTATTTTCAAAGGCATAAGAACATTGGAGTTTTCAGACCTAAACTGGGGAAGTTCTGTCGTTATTGAGCAGCGCTATTCGCAAAAGTCAAGTATTTAAAAATTGATAGTGTATATATTAACCTCAATGGTAGCAGTCTCGCTCGAGTTAGAAGGGTGTAGGTTCAAATCCGACTCCAAAGACTTGAGCAGAAAATCAAGGCTAGTGCTCCAGTGCAGTACTGAGGAAGTGCTGCACTGTCAGACTGAAGCCCCATCTGCCCTCTCAGATAGACATAAGAGAATCCTCTGATATTTTGAAGAAGAGCGAGATGGCTCAATTCGTTTCCAGACTGACTTTATCCTTCAACCAAAATTGCTTTGCAGCAGATTTTCTGGTCAGTTTATGCCAGTGAGGTTTGTGAGAGCTTGCTGTGCACAAAATGGCAATTTCACTACATACAAGGCACTACATAAAGGCACGTCATTCTTTTTATTAAAGACTGAAGACCTGCTACATCTTGTTCAGCGCATGCTGAAGGGAAGTGTTGTCTGCGGCTTTTTCCTTTGGAGAGGATGGGAAACTGAAGGGGAAGAGTGACATGTGTGGTCTCCAGAGACTCCTTGCTGCAGATGTAAGTTACCATTCTGCAGCTACTTTTCTATTAGCCCTCACCAAGTGCGGCCATTTTGCAGCACTGCTCGTTACGAAGGTCAGTGATGTTGGGTGGACCACTGTTTCCCAAGGCTCAGACTGCAAAATAAGAGCAGTTTGTACGTAGTTCTCTAGGCACTCGAGATAATGAGAACAAGCAGATCAAATTCGACTAGGAAAATTCATAAAAGGCAAGAATTGTGTCAGTTGCTTGAAGAAGACACTGCATAAAAAGTCCCAGACAGATTTAACAGACATTATAATCACACCTCACTAAGGCAATTCCGAAGGAAGAATAAAAGTAAGTGGTGGAGAAAATTAGTTAATTTGATAAAACAGCGAGTGGCTGGGTTATAGTTTGATGGAGACTGTGTAATTGGGACTGTGGGTTGTTTTGTTTATTTAGGCTCCTTGCTCTCTGCCAGGTCCTGGTAATTGTTGCTATTGAGTTGTGCTTCAAGCAGATTGCTGCCAGGTCAATCTACAATCATCCATGTCAGATATCAAAACACCACAGCAGAACTATCAAGGACTGTCATTTTAATCTTGGAGAATCTAAACTGAAAAACCTCTGGGGAAAAGACATCTTTGTTTGTTTTTGTGCGTGTTCATATTGAAACTCTTGAAAGTTAATTTTGTCTGCTCAGAAAAAGATTTTGTTGGTTCTGCGCTGCCAACTGTTGTTGCTCTTTGTCTCAGTTATAGGGTGCGACTTTCAGCCCACGATTGCCATCAGAAGGCACGGCGACATGGGCGTTAAACCTGGAGAGACCTGGGAACAGCGATCCACTTCGGAGAGATTGCGTTTCCTGGTTTTCCCTACTCCTCGCTGGCGGCATTACAATGCTCATGCCCACCAAGTGCAGGAACCTAATTTAAATATTATTAGCGAGCCCCAAACCCCACACACCACATGAACCCCCCACCCTTCAATGAATATTCATACGTTGCCGATGAGACGTTACTTCGGTGAGGTTTACCACAGGTTTGGCCAAATGAGAATCAGTCAAGGAGATCCCTCCAGGGGTGCAGAGATAAACTTAGCCCCTGGGGAGGCGGGGAGGGGACTCATTCCCGGGAAGTGCCCTAGCACTGCTCCGTGGCACAGGTTGGCACAGCCAGTTTGGCACTATGCCAGGGGCAGATCTGAATGGGAGCCTCATTGGGGGCGGGAGGGGGGTGCATGGAGAGAACGGGTACTTATTGGGGTTAATGTCGATGATTATTGTTAGGTGTGCCAGACCCGGGCAGCACGGTACCACAGTGGTTAGCATTGCTGCCTCACGGCGCTGAGGACCTGGGTTCGAATCCCGGCCCTGGGTCACTGTCCGTGAGGAATTTGCACGTTCTCCCTGTGTTTGCATGGGTTTCACCCCCACAACCCAAAAAAAAAAATGTGCTGGATAGGTGGATTGGCCTCGCTAAATTTCCCCTTAAATTGGAAAAAATAATTGGCTAATCTAAATTTTTTAAAATAAAGAAAAAAATAAAGGGGGGGGGTGTAGTGGGGGAGGAATGCCAGTGATGATTGTCGGGAGATGTCTCTGTGGTGGTATTAGAGTCTCCTTTAAAGGGGGCGCCCCAATCTCTGCAGAGCAGGTTGCTGGCTCTAACAGGCGCCTCTCTGTCAGAGTGGTGCCATGAACCATGCCCACTCATTTTTTTCTTTAAGAACAGGCTCAGGATCCGGAGAGAAACCTGGTCTGTGCAACTGGAGATTTACACTCCAGTTCTCAGTCTGAGCCTGACACTTTGCCAAGTTCTGCAGTCCTTGTCACTGCTTGGGGATCACTGGTTAGTGTTTTAACTGAGTCAGCCCTCGCATTCCTCAATCACCTATAGTCTGACAACCCTTAACATTCTTTTACATCCACCATGTGATGGTTTGCCTCCACTCCAGACTTCTCCCCTCCTTTGTTGCAAAGTCAAAAATCAACACCGAATTAAGATCCAAAACAAATGTACTCCCGAAAACATGACTAATCCCATTTGAGCAAACCCTTTGTGCCTGTCTTGAATTCTCTACCTTAGTGCTCCTAAAGGTGTTTTCTCAGAGGTTGGGGAGTTGAAGCCTGCTGAGCTTCCATTGAGAAAACTTCAGCTACATGTGGAAGATGGCCTCAAGCAACTCTGGGCCTAAAAGGCCTGGGTGCAGGCTGTAGCATCTTGGCGTGCACTGTAACAATCTGGGCTAATAGGTTGAGTAACATCAGCGCCAGGACATTGGCTGAGTGCAGTGGTATTGCTGTAGCACTGTGATGAGTGCAATGAGTGGTGTAGCTGTAATAAGACTTTTTAAGCAGGTTTCTTACCTTGACAACTCAAGCTGCATGATTGATTTTCTTTCCAAGGACAGCAGCCATGTTGTTGTGGCAATCACATCCCCAGCTATCTCCTCCCACTGTTTACTGAGCTACCTGGAGAACTTCCTTCACCCTGACATGACCCAGGGGCTGTTTAGCTCACAGGGCTAATCACTGGCTTTGAAAGCAGACCAAAGCAAGCCAGCAGCACGGTTCGATTCCCGTAACAGCCTCCCTGAACAGGCGCCAGAATGTGGCGACTAGGGGCTTTTCACAGTAACTTCATTTGAAGCCTACTCGTGACAATAAGTGATTTTCATTTTCATGAAGGATGTCCACCCTCCTCCTCAGCTCTGGCTTCACAGTTGAAGGCTGGTTATGATAGCATTTCAAGCTCCTCAACTCTCAAATGCCTCCTCGAGGGATCATATGCCAGGCGTCAGAGAATGATTAGAGAATTGCATGTCCAGCAAACTTTGGTGCCTGAACAGTGTGCCTGTAGTCTAGGAGCATCAGCATCATAGAGGCAGCTGCCAACAATCAAACAGTAAAGAGTAAGGCTTCAGCACTGTGGATCTTTTCGCGACCAAAGGGTAAATGTCTGGATGAGCGAGGGCAGCTGAGCAAGTCCTCCCTCATGTTCCCAGCAGAGGTCTGGGGACTAGGGGTTCCTGGTGTGGCCAGGGGTGAGTGTACAGGGGAAGGTTTTCCAGCACAAGTGGCTCAGTGGATGGCAGTCTGAGAGAAGACGGGACAGTCACGGGAAGGGCGGGGGAGGCTTGGGGGATTTGAGGGTCCCGGGGTGAAGCTCAAACTGATTGTTGATCTCTCTTTCTCTAATTCATCCCAGATAAAAATCTGTTTGCGGAGGTCGATCCTGCAGAGGCTGCCCTTGTGCTGCTTGTGGCAACCAGGTGGGCAGATACCATAGAAGGCAGCAGCGATAACGATGGCTGGTGGCAGCATCCTATGTGATTAGATTATGTCAGGCTGAAGAGAGAGGCAGAAGGGAAGGCCAGGGCAGCCCAAGGTGTACAGGCATCATTGGTCATTCAATAAGCTGACGAACACCATTGTCCACAGAAGACTGCATCTCAGCAGAGAGTTAGAGCGGCGCCTGTGTCATGTCGTCGTGAACATGGCACCCCGTGGACGAGAAGGACACCCGCTCCTGGTGGCTGTGAAGGTCACTACAGCCCTAAACTTTTATGCTATCATAGAAACCCTACAATGCAGGAGGCAGTCATTTGGCCCATTGAGTCTGCACCAACCTTTAAAAGAGCACTTTACCCCGGCCCACTCCCCCGCAACCACACGTAACCTTTGGAAACTGAGGCACAATTTAGCATGGCCAATCCACATCAGGTGGAGGCAGGAACATCCAGAGAAGACAGCAGTCAGCTGGATCCCAAATCACATCTGGGTCCCGATCAGATGCTGAGCCTTGGACAAGGTTCTCCCAAAGATGACACAAACGATAGGACACAGGAGTGAGATTCAGAAGGAGTGTCAGCAACAATCCAGCGACTGCAAGGCTGATTGGAGGAGTCCCAAAGGCTGCAGGCGCAGGAGATGTTGCTGACAAAGTGTGGCACTGAGGCAAACACTGCTAGGCTGGCAACCACAGCAGAAAGCCTGGGCCATAACGCCGGCATCTTGAGTGGTGGTGTCCAAGGCATGGTTCAGTCTGTGACGGCCATGGCTGAGGGCCTCACCATCATGTCCCAGTTAATAAGGGATGTGTCCCAGATGCAGGTGGACATTGCCAAGGCATTGCAAAACATGGCCCAATCACTGAGGAGCATCGCAAAGGGTGTCGACACCATGGTTCAGACAATGGGGAGGCTCCAGATCTGGCAGCGCCAGGTGACCCAGAGGCCTCTTGAGCTCCCTCCAGCTTCCCCTCCATCCCATTGTGTCCCCCAGGGTCCAACGGACAGCAGCAGGGAGGAGGAAATGCAGGAGCCCAACCCAGGGCCTGCCACCAAGGAGTCTATGCCAGTTTCTAGTTCTTTCAAACCTTCCCCTCCTGTCACTGGTGCATCTCAAGGGCAGAGTGCAGAACAGTATGGCAGGGCGAAGCCAGTGACACTGGTAAGTCGGCTAGGCCCCATGGCTCCAGGCCTTCCAGAGGACATCTGCCATGGGCATTAAAGGCCACAGAGCGTAGAAATCAGGAGGCTGCCTTCACCTCTGATGTTCATCCTGTCGATACACCTAGTCATAGCAGTAGACCACGAAAGACCACGAATAGTGAGGAGCACTGAGTGGGCACTGGTGCGATCACTATCTGTAGCTGGGGGAATGGAAATCAGTCACAGTAAAATATGGTCTACTAAAATATGTCACACCTCATACATGTGAAGCCTCTGTCACCTTAATCTGTCACGGTGGGAAGGGGAGATGGGTGAGAGACGTCGGAGCGGTGAGCGCTTGCTGATCTGGGGATTCCTGCGCCAAGCCCACCCACAACCTCTGCCCATTCTTCCCACCCACCCTCTGCACTCCATCTGTGGCCAGCCCAGACCAGCCCATCCCTCCCAACCTTCTGATAGAGAAGGCTCTAACATTGTGAACAGGTGTTTAAAGTGAGCAATTGAACATATATATATGCAACTTTGTGCCCCAGCCACTATCCTATAAGCTGCGTCCGTGCCAACTGAACTGGTGACTGTCTTCCTGGCCTTGTGGGCCCTAATGCTGTGCCAGGTGGATCCCCAGGCAGTACATCAGGAGTGCAGGAGGCCTTTTGCGAATCTCGTCTGTGACCTGGGTGCCTTTGGCGGCCACCCTCAGTGGCGACCGGGCCTGGATGGGCCCAGCTGCTGCCTCGGTGTACCAAGTGGCGTGATGCTACCCTGTTCTGTCTACTACACATCAGATGCACCGGGGACAGGGGGGGGGGGGGGGGGGGGGTGTCCGAGGCACTGTGACGTTCCAGCACCTCCCATGCAGGAGTCATCGTCACAGGCCCCATCAGCTCCTCCCCCCTCGGGGTGCGCGATAGCTCCCGGGCTATTCCATGTGACAGTGGTGCGAGCGGAGCCATCCCCTGTTGCCCCCCCCGCCCCCCCTCCACCTGGCACTGCCAGTCCTGGAGGTCCACCCCCGCCCTGACCAGCATCTCATACTCGCGGCCATGGAGCCCATGGAGCACATCACCTCCACACGTTGCGACTGTGCCACCATCTTCTTGAGTAATGCCGCTGACGCCCTCAACCATGACCCGCTGTGACTAGGTCATGCTCTGGAACGCTGCTGCAATGTCCAGGTCGCCCTGATACATGGCTGCCCTGTCTTGCGCATTTGCCGCCATCCGCACAGAGTTCCCAGGCCTTGGACATCATGAACCATGGCCGAAACCTTCACTCCCAAGGCTTCCTCAGTGAATGCTACCCTTGCGGTGTTGGCCTGGGTGGCATGCATGGTTGGCACCACCCCCTGCTTCTGTGGGTGGTTCGACCCTTCCAACTGCATCTGCAGGCGCTGGATAGTAGCCAACACCCCCTCATGTAGTCCTTGGCTCTGTGCCTGCATCTCCACAATCAATGGGACCGTCCGTCCCAGAAGCTTGAGGCCTGTCTGGCTGGCAGCCAGTACCTGGGGGTCGAGCTGCCCTCTGACTGTCCGTCCCCTCGGGGGTTCCTACTACCTCCAAATGCATGTATGTGGTGCGCTCCAGATAGTGCCCCAAGAACCTCTTCACAAAAGTGCCCCATCGAGGTGTGTATTTCTGGGATGATGGAGGATGTTGGAGACTGCTGTGACAGGACGTCACTGTCGTTCCCGGAAGGGTGCTCCGCGGTATCTCGGGCTGCGGGTCGAGAGCTTCCATCGATGTCTGTTTCCTCCTCCAGCTCCTCGCTGCTGTCCTCCTGGGATTGTGGTTGGAGTTGGGAGAGGGGGTAGGGGGAGCCAGATTGGCCCACCTCATCGCCAGGCGAGGCAAGGTGCATGATTGGACCGCAGGTTGGGGTGGCGGTGGTGGTGTTGGTGGAGGGGGCAGTGTGGGCGCCCTGAGGAGGTTGTGCAGTTTCTTGTGGCACTGCTGACCGGTGCTGGCGGTGTTACCCACAGCGCTTACGGCCTCTCCCACCTGCACCCAGGCCCAATGCGCAGCGGTGGGTGGTAACCTCCTCCCCATCCTGGGGCACAGGGTGGCCCACCTCTCCTCCACTGCATCCAGTAGGGTCCCCAGCTCTGCGTCTGTTAACCGGGGTGCCGCTCTCCTTGCTGCCATCTTCTTGGCTGGGATAGTGTGTGTGGGGGCAGTGAGGTGCTTAGATGCGGTTGCAGATTGTCAGCCTCCCGAGTGTCAATACCGACTCCGACGAATCAGACACTGTTTTTCATTGGAATTGGTCCTGTTCCACGTGGCACCGGTGTAGCCCATTAACGGTTGAGGAATTGCTCTGGGAAAGGTGCCAATTTTCCTGTCGTAAAACACCACTGATTCAGTCCCAGCGTCAAATTGTTTCTGAAACGGAAATTTCTACTGCTTATTTTTAAATAGTGCCACCTTGGGCGAAATTCTCCGACCCCCAGCAGGGTCGGAGAATCGCCTGGGGCCGCCGAAAATCCCGCCCCCGCCATGGCAGAGATTCTCCGCCACCCGGGAATTGGCGGGGATGGGAATCTCGCCACTCCGATCGGCGAGGCCCCTGCGGCGATTCTCCGGCCCGCGATGGGCCGAAGTCCCGCCTGTTCTGGAAAATACAGAATGTGTCGTTTGAAACATAGAAGTCTGCCAATATCTGGTCTGGGAGAGTGCAGGAAAAGATCCCACAAGAGGTTGGTGGCAGCTGAAAAGAGCAGAAACTGTGGCCAGCTCTTCTGTCAAAAATGCAGTCAATTTCAGTCTGTCAGAATTGTTATTACAACCTGCAGCAGGAGAAAGGGAAAAAGAAAAAGAGAGTTTGCATAGATTTCTTTGTGCTGTGTTGAAGCACTGTGATGTACTGAATAGAGGGCGACCCATTGGCCTGGTTGTGTCCCACCATGCCCCTTTAAGTCCCGTAGCCCATCCCCTATCGGAGGTCCCGATCTCGCCCGCCAAAAAGCACTAAGCGCGGGCTCCCCTCGCCCCTCCCCCCACGCGCGAGGCAGGAGCAGAGAGCAGCAGAACGCGAGGCAGCAACAGCTGGTGACCGGGGCACGGCCCGGGGGAGCTCCGCTCCCCTCAAGGAGGTGGAAGGCTCGAAGATCAACGCCAGCAAGAATGAGGAGGATGAGAAGGAAGAGGTTTGTTGGTGGACTCAGCTGGGAAACAAGTAAGAAAGATTTAAGGGACTGCTTTTCTGGATGGGGAGAGATGTGTAGACTGCTTAATTAAAATGGATCCTGTGACTGGGTGTTCGCGAGGATTTGGGTTTATCCTCTTCAAGGATCCTGAAAGAGTAGACAGGGTATTGAATGGGGAGCACAAACTTGATGGGAGAGTTATTGATCCCAAGAAAGCTCAGGCTATGAAGGGCAAGGTTGAAATAAAATTGGCCCAACCTAAGGAAGTGAACCAGCAGCAATGGGGAGGACAGAGGACAGAACACAGAGAACAGAGAAAACAGAGAAACAGCAACAGGAGAGAAGGGGAGGAGAACTACAAGAGAGAGAGAGAGAGAGTCTGAAGGTCCCTACAACAAACCAGCAGCATCCGGAATCACTAATCGTTTTTCCTTTCTGTAAAGAAAGTGTTTGCAACTTAAAGGGAAAAAAAGTATAATAATAAAATAACTTAACCTGAAAAAGTGGTTATTAGCTTACTTCACTTCCTTAATAATGCAGGACCCAGGACATCGATGCTATTAAGGGGTAAGTAGGTAAAATTCTTCGGTGAAGGTATGGGTTATACCGGGGAATAACTTGGAAATATAGTTTGACCTGAATAGCACCCACCGAAGCCTGCATCGGAGTCAGGGAGTGAGAATCCCTGTCACCATTTGGAATATCGGCCCTTTTTGGTATAGGGGGAATTCTAAGACAGAGTGGTGAATTTACAAAAACACGACGCTGGGAGGCCTCTCCCGCCGCCGAGGTTTGAACCACCTCTGGTGGCGGCGGGATCGGTGGCGCGACTGGGCCCCCGGGGTCCTGGGGGGGGCGCGGGGCGATCAGACCCGGAGGGTGCCCCCACGGTGGCCAGGCCCACGATCGGGGCCCCCCTATCAGGGGGAGGGCCAGTGCCCTGGGGGCACTCTTTCTCCTCCGCCGCCGCCATGGCAGAAGCGGAAGAGAAACCCACAGCGCACATGCGCCGGTGGTGACGTCAGCGGCAGCTGGCGGAAACTGGCGAACCGGCGAAAGCCTTTCGACCAGCCCCGCTGCCGGGCGGCGGGCCTGAAAGGCTGCTGGCGCCGGTTTTTGCGCCAGTCGGCGTGGTGCCAACCGCTCTGGCGCGGGGCTAGCCCCCAAAGGTGGGGAGAATTCCCCACCTTTGGGGAGGCCCGACCCCGGAGTGGTTGGCGCCACTCCCCTACGCCGGGACCCCCCGTCCCGCCGGGTAGGAGAGAATCCCGCCCCTGGTTCTAGAGTCCCCATCAGGGGAAATGCTCTATCCTGTCAAGCCCCTTAGAATCTCATGATTCAATATTATCTTTCATTCTTCTAAGCTCCAATAAGTTGTGGCCTAATCTACTCAACCTTTCCTCATAAGACAACTTTTTCACCCGGGAATCAGCCTGATGAACTGTCTCTGAATTGCCTCTAATGCAAGTGTATCTCTCCTTAAATAAGATCAAAAATTGAAGCAGTACGACTTAAATAATTCATCCCCATTGCAATGAATGCCAACATTCCAATTGCCTTAATTACTTTGCTGGTACTCATTACTCATTTTTAAGATCCATCTTTCAATTCCCCCTTGTATCAACCACACAGAAGTGTTGCTATTGGCATTGACTTACGTTGTTATCGCTGCCAATTTCACTTCCAAATTGAAAGTTTATTTTTCAGGCTCGGCTTGGCTACAATTAGCTCCTGTCTCTGAGCCAGCACAGGAACGATTAGCTAAATGGCTGAATTTGAAGATTCTTCGTTTCTCGGCTTCAACCGAAGTGCTGCCCCTCAGCGGGCTGAGCATCTTTACACCATTACACTTCCTGTCACCTCGCTGAATGCAAGGTGTTCTGGCACCTGAATACATACTGCCGCTACACAAAATGGAGTTCTGTGATCTCAGCGCCCGCATTACCCAACAAAGAACAAGGAGCTCTCTGCGCTCAGGAGGTCAGAGATGTTGTGACCTTTCATTCCAATTGTTGGCCCCACTTGCAGCACTGTGAGCACTGCAGCATTGTAGCTTTGCAGCAATGCAGACACTGGTTCCTCTCCCCAGGATGCTGAGGCTATCTGTGAGGAGATTCCTAATCAACCAGCAGGAATTGCAATGAGTGACAGTCTGGCAAGTCACACTTTCAGTATTTGCTGCAGCCACAGGAGCTGACATGAGAAAACGAATGAGAGATTTGCTTTTAAATAGCGCCCTTCACAAAAACAGGGGCCGGGGATTCTCGGAAAACGCCCACTGTTTCACGCTGGCATCAACGGACCTCTTGGCCCAGCAATTCTGTTGCCCACAGGGAGCCAGCATGGCGCTGGAGTGCTCTGCGCTGCTCCAGCTGCCGTACGTGGCCCTGCACTCGCCGCAGCTCCACGCATACATGCGGAGGTTGGCCGCGGTTCCACGCATGCGCACGGCAGCTTCTTGCATGCCAGCGTCGCGCAACGTGGTGGAGCCACACAGTGGACTGGCACGGAAGAAGATAGGCCCCGCCAGGATCGCGCGTGCTTGCCGATCGGTAGCCCCCGATCGGGGGTCTGTCTGTCGTGGAGGCCCCCCCAGAGTCTGATCCCCCCGCCCCCCCACCAGGACGGCCAGCGCGGCCGTGAGACCGAGCTCTTGCCGGGTGGAACCAGGTCGGAACTCGGCCGGTCGATCGGCGAGAATCGACGTGGGGGCCTCTTTCAACGCCCCCATCCGGCGCAGCGTCGACCGCGCGCACGCAGCTGGCAGCGACTCTCTGGTCCATGGAGAATCGCCTCCCGGCACGGTGGGTTTGAGACCCCCATTCTCCGCCTCCCTGCCGAGTGCAATTTCGGCCCCGATGTCCCATTGTAGCTGATCGAGCACTTGTTGAAATGTCGCCGCTGTTGCATTCTAGGAAACAGGACAATCAATTTTCACACAGCAAGATCCCACAAACAGCAATGTGACAGTGACAATATATTGGGGGCTCAATTGGATATCGCCTCCCCGCCCCCTCCCCCCCAGAAGCAAAAGCAGCGATCATGATGCATCTTCATGTTGCCTACTCATTATCAGAATTCCTGCTTGCAACCAACACCAACCCATGTTATTAATTAGCTGCACACATCAGTGGGGTTTCCAAAATCATTACGGAAACAATTTAATGCTGGCCTGCACCTCTTAAAGAGGAAGCGTTCGGAGCAGGTGCTGGAAGTCTATGAGCTGAGTCTCACCTGGGACAGAGAAAAGAACATGGGAGAGTAGGAGAGGGTCAGAACCCAGTTTAATG
Source organism: Scyliorhinus canicula (assembly GCF_902713615.1). Lineage (NCBI taxonomy): Eukaryota > Metazoa > Chordata > Chondrichthyes > Carcharhiniformes > Scyliorhinidae > Scyliorhinus > Scyliorhinus canicula. Next base: position 243,775,661 of record NC_052148.1, on the reverse strand, counting down.
GTGCTGCATTGGAGATCTTGGTGGAGGAGTGAAATGGAGTAGAGATGCTCTATATGCAGAGGGCCTCTGGTATGGGGTAGAAGGACAGTGGGGACAGATAACCGCAGTGATCAATGCCAGTCCTAAGGGCCTGGATGCCACAAGAAGTTTAATGACCTCAAACCAGTGGTAAATGTCAGTGATTGCATCTTCAAATTGCCAAGTGCACCAAATTGCTTCCGGTACGGCTCAAATTGCCACAACCACTATTTACCTCCATCAAATTCAGCTCATCCTTAACATGCATGTGTTTCACCTCACGTAAGTATACTTAGCACTATTTCAAGCTTCACACCCATACCTCATGGTTTGCACACATGCCAGCTGATTAACCTGATAACGATAAAACCCAAACGCATTGAACAACCATCGCCAAGTGTCTTGCAGGCGAAGGTGGCACAAACCAAAGGCAGCGGGAAACAACCAGAAGGAGAGAGCGACACCAATATGCTCTAAAACCCATGGAGGAGACAATGCTGAGCATTATTCAATGGATTATTCCTGAGGCAAAAATTATCCTTCCCGGTCACTGACCACCAGAATCCATTGATCATAGAACATACAATGCAGAAGGAGGCCATTCGGTCCATCAAATCTGCACAGACCCACTTAAGCCCTCACTTCCACCCTATCCCCCAAACCCAATAACCCCTCCTAAACGTTTTTTGGTCATTAAGGGCAATTTATCATGGCCAATCCACCTAACCTGCATGTCTTTGGACCGTGGGAGGAAACCGGAGCACCCGGAAATAGCCACACAGATACGGAGAGAATGTGTAAACTCCGCACAGACAGTGTCCCAGCGGGGAATCAACCTGGGACCCTGGCGCTGTGAAGCCACTGCTATTCACTTGTGCTACTGTGCTGCCCCCATTGAAGATGACAATTTATCTGAATAACTAATCTTCCTCCTCCTCACATCTCACTGCCTCCTCATACAAGTCTCTTCTGATTTACAAAAGTGGAAGAATGTGCCTCCTTCTTTCTACCCTCCCTTCATCACATTACCTTTATGCTTTCACCCCACTTTCAGATACACAGGAATTGCAACCTGATAAGACAGTGGAGAAAGGTGAAGGGAGTGATGGTAAAGACACACTCGCAATAGATTTCAGACTCACAGCCACCAGCTCAGAAGATAGCAGAAAGACAGGACCTATATTTGATGAGAGACCGGGCACAAGACTTCTAGAGTCAGGGCAGAGGGCAAGGACATCCCTGGTGCCAGGTTGCCTGAGGGCAAGGTTGCACCATAGGTTTTGCTCGAGAGAACTCAACTGAGGCCTTCGTTGAGCCAGCTTACAGAAGATGGCTGATGGGTGTACACTACAAAACGCTTGGCACATTGAAAAGTTTTCCAGTAAGCCTGCATTTGATGTTAATGTGCATGGATGAGCTGAGCATCAACTTTACACAGGGCTGTGCACAGATCTTGGAGCCCATCTATTCCAACATGATACATGCTCAAAACAGAGATGGATAGATGTCTCAATTCCTTCTTTCCTTTGATAGTCAACTCCAACAACATACCTGGAGACCCAACCATGACACAGTATCTGATCGTTACTGCCTCCGATTCTATTATAGCACAAGCAGCCTCCACCAAAAGTCTGAATGCTGTGGTGGAAATGATGCAAGGTCAACTTACATGCCATGCAAATTCAGCCGACTGTAATAATGGCTCCAGGTACCGGCACTCAAAGGGTCTTGCAGGGTTTCACAGCAGTCCAACAATCTATACCAAAACAGATTACTAGGATTACTGAGATGCCATCCCAGGAAAATGACAGTGGTTCCATAGAGGCAACCCTGCTGTCCTCTCTTACAAAGACAGCATTCATCCTCTCACTACTGTCACTCTGCCAGTACCCTTGCTGTTGCCTGGCAGCCAGCAAGCCTAGACTACCATTGTTTATACCTGAATGGTACAGTTTGAAGTCAGTTTTCTAGTCCAAGAACTGTTCAAGATCATCCTCCAAGGTTATCTTCAGTCTCTGTTGTGTGAGCCTTAATGACATAAAGGCATCGGTCACTCATAAGGGATTGCATAAATGCATTACGGGGTTATCGAGGCTCGACCCATGAGAATATACTTTCAAAGGTACAAAACTTTGAGACATCAGAGCATGACATGCTTGCTTTCCAGTGAACGGTATGCTACTATCCCTTAAAGGCACATTACAACATATCCCTTTCTGTTTAAAGAAACTTTTCCCCCTTCCGAAGAAGTATAACTATTTACAAAATATGGGCGAAATTCTCCGACCCTAATCGCCTGGGGCCGCCGAAAATCCGGCCCCCGCCACGGCAGAAATTCTCCACCACCGGGGAATTGGCGGGGACGGGAATCGTGCCCCGCCGAGCGGCGAGCAGCCCTGCTGTGATTCTCCGGCCCGCGATGGGCCGAAGTCCCGCCGCTGGGAGGCCTCTCCCGCCGCCGTGGTTTGAACCACCTCTGGTGGCGGCGGGATCGGTGGCGCGAACGTGCTCCCCGGGGTCCTGGGGGGGCGCGGGGCGATCGGACCCCGGGGGGTGGCCAGGCCCGCGATCGGAGCCCACCGATCGGCGGGCGGGCCAGTGCCGTGGGGGCACTCTTTTTCTTCCGCCGCCGCCACGGCTTCCACCATGGCGGAGGCGGAAGAGAATCCCCCAGCGCGCATGCGCCGATGGTGACATCATCGGCAGCTGACGCACCGGCGCATGCGCGAACCGGCGAAGGCCTTTCAGCCAGCCCCGGCGCTGGGCGGTGGGCGTCAAAGGCCGTTGTGCCGGTTTTGGCGCCTGTCGGTGTGGTTCCAACCGCTCCAGCGCGGGCCTAGCCCCTCAATGTGAGGGCTTGGCCTCCAAAGGTGCGGAGAATTCGCACCTTTGGGGAGGCCCGACCCCGGAGTGGTTGGCGCCACTCCGCTACGCAGGGACTCCCCGCCCCGCCGGGTAGGGGTGAATCCCGCCCCTCGTTGCACAGCGCCAGTGCGGAAACTGCGCATGCGCTGGCGTGAAAAAAGATGTATCAATGGATCTACAAGTTGACCTCCTTGACATCAAACTGGAAAAGGTTCCTCAAATTGATCTGGTGGTCTTTGCGCAATTCCAGCAGCTACATGGAGAAAGGTTCTATGTGACACTATGTTTCCACTGCATTTTGTTGCTCGTTCTGGTGAGTGTGCTTTACACTCAATTGGCTCTGTTTTATTCCTTAGCTCTAGAGTCGCCAGGTATCCTTATGATACCACCACGAGGTTCAAGTTCAAGTTCAGATCAATGACTCAATACACCAGTTAGTAAGGTTCAATCAAACACATTTATTATTTACACAGTAAATCGATACTCATGCAACTAATACTAGCAGACTAAACTATTCCTACCATTATAAGCCAATACTTATCTTCGATAAGGGAACCCACTGGATCAAGGAACAATGGCCTCTTGTTCTGTCCTGAGACTGCAGGCTTCCCAGTTGGTATGGGCTAAGGGGTCAGGAGTGTCTATTCTCATAGCGAGCATTGGTTGGACACTTAGTTGTCGGTGTAGCTGTTGGCCAGGCCTCGCCTTCTCACGGTCAAGTTCTTAGAGAGCTGCTGCAAAGGTGTTCTGCTGGGAGGGCCGGCTAAGAGAGCGAACTAAACTTGGGACCTGACTTTTATAGGTCCCAGGGGCTTCGCGCCCTTTTGGGCGGACCCCGATCCTACTGTCAATCGATTGGGTCTCATCCCATCGATTGGTACGAATCCCCCAATACTGAGGCTGTCCCTCGATCGCGGGGCGGTTCTTTCTAACTGGTTTGTTTCCTTTTGTTTCAGACCCCGTTGGCGCCGGGAAGTCTGACCTGCCATAGAATGTCCCAATTGTAGCTAATCGTTGTATCCATTGTTCCCGGGATCGCTTCATTAATATGCAAACTGCTGGTTTCGGTGCTGTCTGCTTTCTTTGCAGCCAGAATACACATGAAATTTTGCAAACTACTTGTCTTTCTTAAAGTGTCCAAGTTTCCCTGCGTGCTTTGTAAATCGCCATGTTGGGTCGGGAAGTGGCCAACTTCGGTGGCTACACTTTACATTTGCTGTACACAATACTATAGATCTGGGGCTGGATTCTCTCTTCTGGGGACTAAACCCCCAGGCAGGCCGGAAAATGGGCGAGAATGACTACAGTCTTTGTCCTCGAAGGTCCGGGATGATTCTCCATTTTCCAGGGGGCTAACAGAGCCCCGGCATGCATCCCGCTGCTCTGGCTGCTGGTGGGGCCCTGCTGGCCAGACCGCGCGGCTGCACATGCGCACGGCAGCCGCAAGTGGGTCCGCAGCGGCCCACCTCGGCGCAGGTGCCGCCGACATGGCGGAGATACATAGCAGGCCCGCGCAGAGGAAGATCATGCTGGCCCGCCGATCGGTGGCCCCCGATCGCAGGCCTGGCCACCGCTGAGGCTCCACCGCGGGTCAGATACCCACCTGCAACCACTACCGTGGATCCCAGCTCCCGCCGAGTGGAACCATATATAAACTATGCCGGCGGGAGTTTGGCCGGTCCACCATGGAGAATCGCCGTGGGGGCCTGTTCCAACGGCCCTTGACCGGTGCCACGTCGACCGCGCGCACGGGACTGGCGGGTCCGCGGAGAATCGCGGAAGGGCTGTCGCGCCGAATTTCCAGCGTGAATGGCTATTCTCCATCCCCACACCCGGCGTGATTCCGGCATGGAGGGTCGGAGAATCCTGCCCATGGTCTTACTAATGCTCCGTATAACTGAAGCATAACCTCCTTACTTTCGTATTGAATTCCTCTTGCAATAGACAAGAATATTGTATTAGCTTTCCTAATTACTTGCTGGACCTTGTTATGGCACGGCAGATGGTAGGTGCCAGGCTGCCCAAACCCCAAGGGGAATTTGGGAAAAGCTGCCACAACATTTTGCGAGTTGTATATTGTGATGTGTTATCTGAAGACAAGATAAGAAATTCCAGACCACTCGTGATGATTTTAAACATTAAATTTGAACGTACATCAAAAATAAAGAAAAAAAACATTTAAAGGCACAAAAACACCTGTACACAGTTAAATTACAAACATTTCCTAAAAGATATTGGATTAAATAAACACAGAGCTAAAACCCACTTTTGAAGGCAATAGTCCTTATTAAGTTTCTAACCTATAAACTTCCTTTAACACGACCACACAATGCCTTGTTGCTTCTCAGAGAAATCTCACACCAGCTCTCCTCTCTTAGGGTGGCAAAAAACTAGTGTTTACAGTTCTAGATTCTATTCATATCGTACGGATTTTCCCAGCTGTTCACAACAGCGGGTTTTTTTGGTCCTGCCGACAGTTCACCTCTGCCGCAAATTTCCTGACAGCCAGCGATGCATTCAACGGGAAACATTGTTGACAACAACGGGACAGGAAGTACCCACTGCCAACCAATGGCGGTCCACCTCTGTTGCCACGAAACACGCAGCAGGGGTGCCTACTGTCTTAGTCAAGGTCAAAGCCACACGACAACAGCTTCAGCCTCTCTTTAAGTATGTTTTTTTCCTTTTATCTTTCACTCTACTGTTTCTACAATCCTTTAAAAGTTCCACTTCTCAGAACTGAGCAGCTTTATCTTTCTTACTTTATGGTTCCTATATTTATAAAGTAAACTTACTATTTTGCCTCAAACAGTTATGATCTCCCAATTAGGGGCTGGTTTAGCACAGGGCTAAATCGCTGGCTTTTAAAGCAGACCAAGGCAGGCCAGCAGCACGGTTCAATTCCCGTACCAGCCTCCCCGAACAGGCGCCGGAATGTGGCGACTAGGGATTTTTCACAGTAACTTCATTTGAAGCCTACTTGTGACAATAAGTGATTTCCATTTCCATTTCCAATTATACATGTTTCTTTTGAAATCCAACAGTGAACTTGAAAATTACTTCTCTTATCTGCCTAATGTCAATTTCTGGTCAAGCTGCTTCACTGGCCCCCTGTTCGTTACCATTTCAACTACTTGTCTTCACATATCCTTTCTTGATGTTTTGACCTCTGCGGTCTAACCATTTCCAGTTTAATTAAACTAGTCACACCCAGACTCACGCACATGAGTGTGTTTCATATTATGTGACAATATGACAATGATATTGCAAAAAATATTAAGAACTCTCATTTCCTTATAACCTGCACATTAACCGTTGGTGATTCATGCACTAAGACTCCTAGATCCCTCTACATCTCAGAGCTATGCAATCTCTCACCATTTAGATAGGATTTATATTTTCAGATGGATTATTTCACATTTTCCCACATTGTACTCCATTTGCCAGATTTATGTGCACTCGCTTAACCTACAAAATCCCTTTGTAGCCTCCTTATGTCTTTTTCACAACTTACTTTCCTCCCGATCTTTGTGTCATCTATAAATTTAGCAACGTACCTTGGATCCCCTCATCCAACTCATTTATATAAATTGTATACAGTTGCGAGCCCAGCACTGACCACTGTGATACACCAATCATCACTTCTTGTCAACCAGAAAATGACCGATTTATGCCTGCTCTCCATTTCCTGTCAATCTTCTATCCTGCCAATAGGTCACCATGACCTTATATTTTCCTCAATAACTTTTGTTGTGGCCCCTTATTAAATGTCTTCTGGTAATTTAAGTACATTACATCCACTGGTTCCCTTTTATCCACAGCACATGTTACGTCTTCAAAGAACTCCAATAAATGTATTAAACATAATTTCCCTTTCACAAAACCAAGCTGACTCTGCCTGATTACCTGGGGTTTCTAAATACTCTGCTGTAACATTTTTAATAATAGCTTCTCACATTTTCCCGACATCAGATGTTAAGATAGCTGGCCTGTAGTTTCCTACTTTCTGTCTTCCACTCTTTTTGAATAAAAGCATACCTGGTATGGAGGGTGCTAGCTATGAAGAAAGGTTGAGTAGATTAGGATTGTTTTCGTTGGAAAGACGGAGGTTGAGGGGGGACCTGATTGAGGTCTACAAAATTATGAGAGGTATGGACAGGGTGGATAGCAACAAGCATTCCCCAAGAGTGGGGGTGTCAGTTACAAGGGGTCACGATTTCAAGGTGAGAGGGGGAAAGTTTAAGGGAGATGTGCGTGGAAAGTTTTTTACGCAGAGGGTGGTGGGTGCCTTGAACGCTTTACCAGCGGAGATGGTAGAGGCGGGCACGATAGCATCATTTAAGAGGCATCTAGACAGATATATGAACGGGCGGGAACAGAGGGAAGTAGACCTTGGAAAAAAGAAGACAGGTTTAGATAAAGGATCTGGATCGGCGCAGGCTGGGAGGGCCGAAGGGCCTGTTCCTGTGCTGTAATTTTCTTTGTTCTTTGTTCTTCTTTGCAATGGGTAGCTGATGTGACCATCAAGTTATCTAGTTTGAACCTACTCTCACACTTATAACCTTGAATCTTTATTCAGAGTACTTAAAACGATTTTCGCTAAATCATCTCCCGTGGCTTGTATTCAATACAATTATGGCTGATCTACTTCAATGGCACCTTCCCACGCTAACTCTATATCCTTAATTTCCCCCTTTTAAAGTTGCAAGGCCACAGAGAAAGAATGTGGGGCTAGCTGCGGTGTTCCTGCAGAGAGCTGGCAGGGACAGGATGGGCCAAATGGCCTTCTTCTGCATTGGAACCATTCTATGATTCTATCCTTCCAATGGAATTATTCCCAGAATCTCAAGTCTCTATTCATGACGAAGGTTTCTCACCTTATCAGCATCCTCCATGGTTTTCATGCCCTTTTTATAACGAGATGCCCAAACTGCTCACAGTTGTCTCGGCTGTGACCTGACCCAGATTTATCATTACCTCTTCTGCTCTTTGTCCCTTTTTAAAAAAACTTGATATGTAATAGCTTTTTTATGGTCCTTTCTACCAAGTATGCCCTCTTCCACAACATAGCCAGACCCTCTAATTCATTGTTCAAATTTGTATAGACAGAATATGGTGAGAGAAAGTAAAATTATTGTCGAAGAGAAATTGGCAAAACAATACAATAATTGCAGGGGCCAGCTCCACGGAAAATCCCAGAGGATGATTTTGCCAGCATCACATGATGTACGTAAAAACAAAAGTACTGGAAAGCGGAAATAAAAATGGAATATGCTGAAAATACTCAGTTCACCTGGAAGGTTATCGCCCAAACTATTAACTCTTGTTATTCTCTCCAGATGCTGCATATTTCCAGCATTTTCTGTTTCAATAATGCAATAAATGTGTTAGGTTACAACTTATGCATCAAAGAAGGCAAGAGGAGAAGAGAAAACTAAAAGGAGAGAAAAAGAGAAAAGAAAATGAAAAGATTTCGATGCTAAATTCAGAATGTGGCAGGGCCAATTGACAAAAAAAACATAATAGAGGCTCTGGACATAATGGGCGGGATTCTCTGATGCCCTGTCGGGTCGGATAATCCCCGGGGGGCTGCGCAAATCCCGCCCCGATGCCAGCTGCCATATTCTCCAATGCCATGTCGCGGGCCAATGGTAGCGCCCCCCCCCCCCCCCCCCCCCCCAGAGATTCTCCGGGCCCCGATGGACTGAGCGGCCATCCATCTTTGGTCAGTCCCGCCAGAGTGAATCACTCACTCACGTACCGGCGGGACATGGCTGGTAAGTCGGTGGGGGCGGTCCTCAGGGGCGGCATGGGGTGATCCAACCCAGGGTGGCCTGGCTCGCGATCAGGGCCCACCGATCTGCGGGCAGACTTGTTCCGTGGGGGCACTTCTTCCTTCCGCGCCGGCCCCTGTAGGAATCTGCCATGGCCAGCGCGGAGAAGAAAACCCCCCGCGCAGGCGTCAAAATACGTCGGCCGATCTGCGCATGCGCAGAACCATTCCACCTGTTCCGTGCATGCGCGAACTCGCACCGTCCCTTCGGCGCTGGCTGGAGCACCAGCTGGTGCGCCGTCGACCCCTCCAGCGTCCACCTAGTCACCAAAAATGCAGAGAATTCTGCATTTTCGGGGGATGTTGACGGCAGAGTGGTTGCCGCCGGATTTCCCGCCGGTGTGGGGATTTATTCCCCAGAAGGGAGAATCCCGGCTGATTTCTTCCAATACAGGCTGGGGAGTTACCAGTCAAAAGCCACTGGTACCATTGGCCAGGTAAATGGACAGTTTCCCAAAATCTCTTGCTTCGGTTTCCAGATTACAAGGTGTGGATTCTCTATCTTGTTGAGGCACTACACCAGCTTTCATCATGATAGAACCAAAGAGTATCTGCAGCACAGAAGGAGCCCTTTCGGCCACTCCAGTCCATGCTACCTCTCTATAACAGTAACTCAGCTTGTCCTGTTCCTTGCCTTTTCCCTGTACTCCTGTAAGCATCTATTTCTCCAGATAATTGTCCAATTCTCTTTTGAAGTCCATGATTGAATCTACCTCAAACTTGCTCTCAGGCTGTACATTCCAGACCCGAACCACTTGCTGCTTTTATAGGTGTTTCTACATGTCGCCATTAAGGGGCAGCACGGTAGCATTGTGGATAGCACAATTGCTTCAGAGCTCCAGGGTCCCAGGTTCAATTCCGGCTTGGGTCACTGTCTGTGCGGAGTCTGCACATCCTCTCCATGTGTGCGTGGGTTTCCTCCAGGTGCTCCGGTTTCCTCCCACAATCCAAAGATATGCAGGTTAGGTGGATTGGCCATGATAAATTGCCCTTAGTGTCCAAGATTGCCCTTAGTGTTGGGTGGGGTTACTGGGTTATGGGGGCTAGGGTGGAGGTGTTGACCTTGGGTAGGGCGCTCTTTCTAAGAGCCGGTGCAGACTCGATGGGCCGAATGATTCTATGACTCTTTCGCCAATCACCACGATGGTGATATATTTGTTCTTGCTTTCAAATGTTCTTGCATTCTTCAGATTGTACAATGGATTTTATTTGGGTACGCCCTGTTGGAGGGTTAAGTAACTGTTTTTTTTTTCCTTGTGTTATCTAGCCCACTTCGCCCCAAGGTTCTGAGTATTCAATGGCTTTTTTAATAGGCTGTTTCTCAAGTGCATGGTTATCTGACAGAAGGTGAAGATTGCACCATTTAATCTGTTCTGAAATGGTGTTATTGAAAAGATTAGAATGGAACGTTGTTCAATGCAGTTGTTGCTATTGGCAACTCGTAAGCCTCTGTCAAATAGAGGTTTATGGAGGCAAATTTTCTGCAAATACCAATTATGGAGAACTCGAATTACCAGGATATTCACCGACCATAAAAGTATGGAGCTAACATCGAGGGTTTGATTTTAACTGAGTTTTGAACAAAACCATTAAAATAAGTCAGCAGATAAGTAAACTAATCAACTTTGTTGATTTTCAACTTGGTGGGGCACTGCCTCATATGAGCATAAAGTACCTATTGTTTCCCTATGGCGGAGAACATGCAGCATTTGTCCTATTCTTTTCTTTTCTTGAATGCTATTGATCAGTGTGTTAACTGAAATGTAGTTGCAAACCGTCCCATTGTGTGTTTAACATAGATTGCTGGAAATAAGGCCTCCAGAACTTTAAAACATTTATTAACTCTATACAACTATATATAGGAATAAATAAGCACAGGGCTCCTTCTAGAACCATCTCTCTCTCTCTCTCTCTTTGAGCTCTGGGCATATGTGATATGACATCACTGATTGCTGCAGCAGGATAGCTATTAATACATCACCATCTGAGTCTCCAATGCTGCATATTAAACATTCCTACATTAACCTACATCACCCCCCTACCCTCCTTGTCGTGGTGCCATTCATCTCTTCGCTCTCTTGGAAGAAATGTAGGAGCATGATTTCCATAATCTTCTTGGAATATAGTTTTGGGGTGGCATTATGATATTGGTTGCTCCTTCTTGAAGGTATACGACTTTGGCAGCTTTTCCTTGTGTTTGTCCTACTGTAGTAAGCCTTCCAATTCAGCAAATCCATTGTCTGGCAAAAATATCTGTTGCTAGTTTACTTATCTGTTGACTTATTTTAATCAATGGTCAACTGACGGTTGTGACCATGGAGTGAATGGTCACATACAGGGCTGATCCTGCTTAAAGTCACAGAAAAGATCTCTTTTACACAGAACTGGGTGGAATTTTGATGAAAAGGCGTAGGGGAATGTTAGAGGAGTAGTTTACCCCTGGGGTGGTATGTCTTCTGATCACTAGAGCTGGCAGAAAACAGTGAACAAAGATTATTCTCAAGCGAGGTTGATGGCTGTGTTGTTGGCACTGCAGGGGTTCATGTATTGTGTGCACATTCTTCCCTCGCACCGGTGTGATTTTCATTTCACTAGGTCATAACACCTCGGGAGCTTCAGCAATCAAATGAATATCTGGACTGGAACTGGATTTCATCACAGTTTCTGATGCCAAGCCGTGTTCTATCTGATTAGATCGTTGTTCCATTGCATCTCTTCCTTGTATATCTGAAATGTGCACAAGATCAGTAGGCGGGACCTACTGAATACAAAACAGCATAAAAGCAAAAGAAAAAGCATACAAAGTGGCGAGGATTAGTGGGAAGCCAGAGGATTGGGAATCCTTTAAAAGCGAGTAGAGGACAACTAAAAAAGCAATAAGGGGGGGGAGAAGATGAAGTATGAGTACAAGCTCGCCAGTAATATAAAAGAAGATAGGAACAGTTTCTTTCAATATATAAAAGGTAATAGAGAGGCAAAAATAGACATTGGACCACTGGAAAACGTGACTGGAGAAGTAATAATAGGAAACAAAGAAATGGCAGAGGAACTGAATAGTTATTTTGCATCAGTCTTCATGGTGGAAGACACCAGTGGAATGCCAGAGCTCCAGGAGAATCAGGGGACAGAGGTGAGTGCACTGGCCATCACTAAGGAGAAGGTTTTGGGGAAACTGAAAGGTCTGAAGGCGGATAGGTCACCTGGACCGGATGGACTACACCCCAGGGTCCTAAAAGAGATAGCTGAGGAGACTGTGGAGGCATTGATGGTGATCTTTCAGGAATCACTGGGGGCAGGAAGGGTCCCAGAGGACTGGAATGTGGCTAATGTAACACCACTGTTCAAGAAGGGAGGGAGACAGAAGACCGGAAATTATAGGCCGTTTAGCCTGACTTCGGTAAAATTGGTAAAATTTTAGAATCCACTATTAAAGATGAGATCGCGGAGTACTTGGAAGTACATGGTGAAATATGACAGAGTCAGCACGGCTTTGTCAAAGATGTCTGACAAATCTGTTAGAGTTCTTTGAGGAGGTAACAAGGAAGTTAGACAAAGGAGAACCAGTGGACATGATTTATTTAGATTTCCAGAAGGCCTCTGACAAGGTGCCGCATAGGAGACTGTTAAATAAGTTAAGAGCCCATGGGGTTAAGGGTAAGATCCTGGCATGGATAGAGGATTGGCTGACTGGCAGAAGGCTGAGAGTGGGGATAAAGGGGTCTTTTTCAGGATGGCAGCTGGTGACTACTGGTGTGCCTGAGGGGTCTGTGCTAGAACCACGGGCGGGATTCTCTGACCCCCCTGCCGGAGCGAATCACCGGGGGGCAGCGTTAATCCCACCCTGCCGCCAAGACGCCGGCTGCCGGATTCTCCACCGCCCGTTTTTCGACGGGGGCAGGAACCGCGATGTGCCGGTCGGGGGCCATTGGCAGTGTCCCCTCCAGTGATCTTCCGTTACGCGATGGGCCAAGTGGCCGCCAGTCCTGCCAGCGTAAAGAAAACAAGGTCCTGACCAGCAAGACCTGGCTCTGCAGGCAGCCTGCGGCGTCCTCGGGCGGGCGCGGGGGGATCTGGCACCGGGAGGCCCCCATAGTGGCCTGACCAGCGATCGGAGCCCATCGATCAGCGGGCGGGCCTGTGCCTTCGAGCCTCTGTTCCGAGTTTGTCTTCAGGCAAGTCAGTTCCTGCATCAGAATGTTCTATATTACTAATATCCTCACCAGGACATCCGGGCACTTTGGTATCCTGGTCACCCTGTTCGTTATCCGCCCTCTCTTCGAAGAGGTGTGCAATTTCTCAAATTCCCTCCTGCAGCTTTTCCCAGGCTCGGACCAGTTTGGCTAGACTTGGGTTTCTCTTGCAGCAGGTGAATAAAGGAGCTGCAACTCCATCCGAGCTTCTCTGCTTAATAAAGAGAAATCTTGATTCCAAATAATGTACAGAATGACGGTAACTTCTCTTGCATTACCTCAAAGTGTTGCAGTCACTTGCCCTAGCATCTTCGGTGGGATGTCACCTGGAGCATGGAGTTGAATGGTAGATGGTTGAAGAAACTCTGGGTTCAGCCACTATATCAGAAAGAATTGACACCCTGATCTTGTGTCTAATTCAAAATACGCCTTGTGGTCATTGACCATAATATCTGTGCTCAAAATTTTCCTTGGACTTTGCAACCTCGCCCAAGAAATGCACATCATATTTGTAAATGTCTCTTATTTCTTGGATACTGCTTGACTGGACTGGTCTTTCTGTCATTTTTTGAACTGGGATTTGAAAGCTTTCTGCCATTCCATCTGGTCACCATTTGTAGGGATCATGCTGGACCTCATTCTCCTGAGTTCTCCGAGGCAAAGGGGATGAATCCCAAAGTCTCAGGTACCTAGGGAATCTGCACATTAAAGTGAGATTAGCTGTCTTGCTCTAATATGCAGATTTGTCAAAATGTGAGGCCAACTACAATGGCTGGGATTACACTGCAATGTCTCGCAAGATCACGATGGATCACTCGAGGTGTTGCGAGTTGGGTAGAACCTGGAAGCAGGGTCTCCTGGCTTTTATCAACCACGCTGCGCCACGGCGAGCTGCTTTTCGGGTGCAGTGTGGGCATTGGATCATGCCCCTCGTGTCAGAAGCTCCATCCATTGCCCTGTTGGCAGGAGGGCCAGCGGCTGCAGGGCCAACGGCTGCATCGGTGATTCCGCTCAATCCACCATGTCCTGCTCTGCCTCACTCCTCATGTCTGCAATCTTAGTCTTCCTCTTCTGGTTCTCACTGTTCTTATTGTCTTTTCGGCCCCTTTCCTGGTTTCAGGGCATTTCTTCAGATGTTTTATGTTTCAGGATGAGGGTGTGGCGGGGGGGGGAATTTTTGTTCACTTTGCGACCAATTTTGGGTCAAAAGTACATAGATTGAGGTCTCTAGGGGGAGACACATCTTTGATGCGACAGCTCAGTACATCTCCGCCACCGGAAGAGGCCAATTTATCTTTGACCGATAAATTGACGAGGATGAGGTCAAGTAGACTTTTACCCCTTGGTTCCCTCACCATCTGCCGCAGGCTCAGTCTAGCAGCTATGTACCTCAGGACTCGGCCATTTTGATCAGTCATGATGCTACTGAGCCACTCTTGGTGAAGGATATTGAAGTCCCCCACCCAGAGTACATTCTGTGCCTTGCCACCCTCAGTGTTTCTTCCAAGTGGTGTTCAGCATGGAGGAGTACTGATTCATCATCTGTGGGGATAAGGGGGTGGGGAATGTGATTGGTGGTTCCAGGCCTCCTCCCGACATGAGATTTTACTGCCCATGTTTGACCAGATCCCGTGGGACTAACCGGTCTCCAGAGTTAATGTTGAAGTCTCCCAAGGCTACTCCCTCCCCACTGTAAACCACTGCGTATCCATATCTGGTGGAGCTGCGAGATAGGACATACCCAGGGATGGTGACAGTGGTGTCTGGGACATTGTCTGCAAGGTATGATTCCATGAGTATGACTATTCAGGCTGTTGCTTAGTTAGTTTGTAGACAGCTCTCCCAGTTTTGGCACCAGCTCCCAGTTGTTCATAAGGACAACTTTACACGGTCAACAAGTTGTTTCTGGTACCTTGTTCAATGCCAGGTGGCCCGTCCAGTTTCATTCTCTTTTTATGCTTTGTACCAGTTTGATACAACTTTGTGGTATGCTAGGTCATTTCAGAGGGCATTTAAGAGTCAACTAAAGTGCTACGGATCTGGAATTATTTGTAAGTCAGACGTGGTAAGGATGACGGATTTCCTTTCCTAAAGGGCATTATGGCTTTTTGAGAAAATCGACATTGTTTTCATGATCATTCCAAGGGGATTAGTTTTTAATTCCAGATTTATTAATTGAAGTTAAATGCCACCAGATGCCATGGAAGGATTTGAACATGTGTCCCCAGAGCATTAGCCTGGATTGGTAAAATAAAAATAAAATACTGCAGATGCTGGAAATCTGAAATAAAAACAGAAAATGCTGGATAACGCAGAAGGTATGGCAGCATCTGTGGAGCGAGAAACAGAATTAATGTTTCGAGTCCATATGATTTTTCTACAGAGCTAAAGAGAGGGAGAAATGTAATAGATATTGTTGTGTTCAAGAGGATGTGGATCAAAATATGTCAGTGGCAGGTGTGAGCTAGGAGATATTGCACAAAGATGTTGAGAGCATAAGACAAAGGATGTGTTAACGGCAGTGTTGAGGGCCAAAGAAGGTGCTGATGGTGGCATAAACGTAATGCAACAGATGGATGAATAAGAGAACAAAGGTCAGTGATCAGCGAAAGCTAAACTAAAGAACAAGTGACAGATAGCCCTGTGGGGGAATGCGGGGTAGTGAGGGGTTGTGCTGGGACTAAAAATAATTTGGATTAAAAAAAGGTTGAAGTTGGAGGACGAAGTTCACAGTCTAAAGTTGTTCAATTCTATTTTGAATCCAGAAGGCTGTAATATACCTAATCGGAAGTTGGGGCGTTGTTCTTCCAGTTTGCATTGGACTTCACAGGAACATTGCAACAGGGCAAGGAGGGACATGTGGGCATGAGAGCAAGATAGTGAGTTAACATGGCAAGAGGCAGGAAGGTTAAGGTCATGCTTGTGAACGAAGATGTTCCGCAAAGTGGCCACCTCGTCTGCGTTTAGTCACCCACATGTAGAGGAGACTTCATTGTGAGCGGTGAATACAGTAGACCAAATTGAAGGAGGTGCAGGTGAAATGTTGCTTCACCTGAAAGGCGAGTTTGGGGTCTTGGACAGTGAGGAGGGAGGAGGTAAAGGAGTAAGTGTTGCACCTTCTGCGATTGCATGAGAAGGGGATGAGGGATTGGGGGTGATGGAGGAGTGGTCCAGGGTATCACAGAGGGAACAGTCTCTGCAATGCTGATCGGGAGGGTGAGGGGAAGATGTGTTTGGTGGTGGCATTATGCAGAAGTTGATGGAAATGGCAAAGAATGATCTTTGGAATGCGGAGGCTGAAAGGGTGAAGAGTGAGGACCCTAAGATGGTTCTGAGAGGGAAGGAAAGGGATGAGTGCAGAAGTGCAGGAGGTGGTCGAGTGCCCTGGCAACCATAGTGTTAAGGAAGACATGTCTGAAAGGCTTATTTCGAAGGTTTTATCATCGATACAGATTACTGTTCTGGGTCACGAGGGATCTTATCACTAGTCCATTGTCTTTCCTTCTAGTTTTTCTTCCTTCACTTCAGGATGGCTGATTTAAGACTTGTCTACGTTCAGCCATTGTTTTACACATTCACTTAATCTGTGTATGTCCCTTTTGTAATTGCCTACACGCATCAATACAACGTTCTGTGTATCTTAGTGTCATCTGCAAACTTTGTTAGGCAAGTCAGTGGCCTAAATATAGATTCATGGTGAACACTCCACCAAGCAGGATATTTCTCCTTTGGCCCTATTCTCTGTTCCCTAACTCTTTACCGAATAAAAATAGCTGCCGATGATATAGCCACCAAATTTTCCATCACCAGTACAAAAGGAGAATTAAGCATGGTGTAAAATAGGCGACTAATCCACTGTTGTCCAAAATTCAAATGATGCACACTAAGTCAGAACAGATAGATCAGTTCATAGTCAAAATTCACCAGCATAAACTTAATTACCAATATATGAATATTGGGCTCAGAATCTCACAGTATCTATTACTGAAACCTCAATTTGTTTTGTTGATGTATCTATGAGCATAGGAAGAGAAGCAACCATTTAGCGAGATCATGGCTCATCATAGAATCATAGAATTTTCAGTTCAGAAGGAGGACGTTCGGCCCATTGAGTCTGCACCAGCCCTTGGAAAGAGCACCCTACTCAACCCCACACCTCCACTCTATCCCCGTAACCACACTTAACCTTTTGGACACTAAGGGCAATTTAGCATGGCCAATTCACCTAACCTACACATCTTTGAATTGTGGGAGGAAACCGGAGCACCCGGAGGAAACCCATCCAAACACGGAGAGAACGTGCAGACTCTACACAGGCAGTGTCCCAAGCCAGGAATTGAACCTGGGAACCTGGAACTGTGAAGCAACTGTGCTAACCACACACCTAACCGGTACATCATCGGCAATCTAACTCCATATACACGTTTACGGGCATCACAGTAGCATAGTGGTTAGCACAGTTGCTTCACAGCTCCAGGGTCCCAGGTTCGATTCCCAGCTGGGTCACTGTTTGTGCGGAGTCTGCACGTTCTCCCCGTGTCTGCGTGGGTTTCCGCCGGGTGTCGTTTCCTCCCACAGTTCAAAGATGTGCGGGTTAGGTGGACTGGCCATGCTAAATTGCTCTTAGTGTCCAAAAAATGTTAAGTGGGGGTTACGGGGATGCGGTAGATACGTGGGTTTCAGTAGGGCGCTCTTTGTAACGGCCGGTGCAGACTCGATGGGCCGAATGGCCACCTTCTGCACTGTAAATTCTATAATTCTATGATATCCTTAATATAATTGGATTATAAAAATCAATCAATTCGAGATTTAAAATGACTTTTTGTGTTTAGAAATGTTTCCCAATTTCATTCCTAAAATGTATCTAAAATTTAGACTGTTCTGCTTGGTCCTAGAAACCCCGACCAGTGGAAATAGTCTCTATCGATCTTTTCTGTTTCCCATAGCATCTGAAAAAACTGCAAAGTAATCACACCTTAAACTTTAAATTTCAGGGAATTCTAGAGAATGCTGTGTATTTGTACTTTTCTCTTTTTTATTTTATATTTGGAATCTTCCCTTGGGCCATTGCCAGGTAAGAGTGCTAAGTCTAATGTCAATATCCAAAGTGAGATCAATAGCATTTGCTTGGAAAAAGACAAACAGGTTTGGTGGGTCTCCTTTTTACCTGCAGACTGGGGTACACACAAAGTTATAATCTTGGAATGGGAGAATGTCCAAGGAAATCCATCCCCAAAATTTGGCCCAGTTCGGAATCTTTAAATTTAAATTACAGTGAGGGGGGAAATGTCTCCTTGTTCGCAGACATTGTCATTTTGAAGTGTACAAGATAAATGTTCCATTGATGTGGCCATGTAATTGCTGCTTTGCTCAGTTCATCCGGGAACATTACTCTCTGGGTAGATTAATCTATATTACGACAACAACCAGAGATACATCATAGATAATATACAAAAGCAAAAAAACTGCAGATGCTGGAAATCTGAAATAAAAGCTGGAAGTGCTGGTAAAACTCAGCAGGCCTGGCTGCATCTGTGGAGAGAGAAAAACAGGGTCCATCTTCATTTCGATGTTTTGAGTCCATCTTCTTCACAGCTAAAGAGAGGGAGAAGTATGATGGATTACATACAGAATAAGAGGGGGTGGAGCAGAGAAGGTCAGTGATTGTTGGGAGCAGGAGAGCTGTGTAGGTCACGTGGCAGAAGAAGCCTTCGTGGCTGTGTGGAGGGCTAGAGCTGATAGTGGCATAAAAGGTAAGATAGCAGAGTGTGTTCACGGGAATACATTTTTTCTGTTTGCTTCCTCCTGGAGTTCGATTAGCAACTTCCAAGTGTAATACATATCACAATGGAACAAAATCACAATTACTAAATTACGTGCTTTATTCAAAAGTGAAAATATGGAAGAGTTGTGTTCGTGTACAAAGGAACAATGTAGCAGAGAGACTTCTGTAGTCAACAAACAGCACTGCATATAAATGGAATAATTTCAAAACATTATGCGAGACATAACTTGGGGGGGGGGGGGTAATTTTTCAATGCTGCCTGCCATTGCACAATCTTGCTAGTGGTGAGCAACAGTCGGAAATTGAGATTACAATGTCGCAACCCTATCCCCACTAACTCGTTCACCACGATTGAGGTTCTTTGCCAGGAGCAGAGCTTGCAAATTATTTCCCTGCACTATTCAATCACAATAAAGCTCACATCATTTCCATTTGTATCGCATCTGCAAACGAGGACGTCTGACTATTTTGCCAGTCAGCTCCATCTCCTTGAAATTTCTTTGTCGGATAATTATCTCATTTTTTTTTTATTATTGCAAAGAATAAGAAAAATGTGGGAGCGTTTTATAAAACTGAAACACATTTGAATTTAGACAATAAATTTGGAAATTGAAGCTCTTGTGGTTTATGACATAATTTGGCCTCCTTGTAACGTAGTCCCAGCCATCATTTATTCACTATGTAATACCTATTCAATGTGACTGCTGCTGTGCTGAATATTGAGCCTGCATTTTGATGAGTCTCATGACGGTTTTATTATTGCAAGGAGCCCAGGGAAGGCGATGCACACACAGTTTGCATATTGCCATGATGTTCTTCAACTATAGATTATTATATAAACTCGTGTCACATTGAAGTAATAAATTAATAGCGGGCAACAAGTAAAACCTGAGAGAAGGATCCGTATCCGTACGTTGTATGAGTTTAACTGAGTGACATTGGAGTAAAGTTAATGATTTCAAGCACCACTTTAATTTTACTGATTCACATTCAGCATTTGTACACAATTTGATCCTTCTGAATTAGCTTGGTGGGCAACAGTGTAGCGAAAATGGCTTAATTTGAAAAAAAACAATTTCACACTAACTCAGGTGTAGATTGTTAAAAAGATTGAGGTGAATCACTTTCTGCCTGAAATGCTTATAAATGAAACTGATTAAGATTAATGAAAAAGAAAATGGTGAAAATCTCTTTTTTGTAAACAGCTTACAAGAGCGAGTTCCAAAGTCCCTCTCCCCCCCCCCCCCCCCCCCCCCCCCCCACCTTAAATGAAGCATCTTCATGTCCAGAAACGGCATTCAGCCTAGAACTTCAGAGGTGAAAAGTAATGTCAAGTTTTGCAGCAATGAACCATTGCCCGAAGGGCTTGGAAGATTGTCCAAACAATCCTATTACTCCTATTTTATACCCTTGGCTCCATTATATAAACAGCTGATGGCAGAAGCAAGCAGATTTCTTTTTGTTCAGCAGATTAGAGCACAACGCAATTTTCCAAGTCACTTTGCAGAGGAATAACATTTACTTCTCAGTGGCAAAGTAATTCGAAAACTGCCGACTTTCAGGGAATGCAGAAGTAAAATACCATTTGTTGAGTTGTGTTACTTTAGATGAAGGAACACAGGGAAACAAAGCCTCACATATCTCATTAAGCAATTCAGCATTTTGCATTATATTCCCTTTATGCGTGTTAATATAAGGAACAAACCTACAGTCCTACACTCGCTATGGGGAATTCTCTTGTGAGGCATGCATTATGGGAAATTGCAAATGCAAAGCTTGTGATGTGCCAACCTGTGATTTTAATGGAACAGAAATTATAGGCTGCACACCCAATTCATTTTTTCCAATTAAGGGGCAATTTAGCGTGGCCAATCCACCTAGCCAGCACGTCTTTGGGTTGTGGGGGCGAAACCCACGCAAACACGGGGAGAATGTGCAAACTCCACACTGACAGTGACCCAGAGCCGGGATCGAACCTGGGACGTCGACGACATGAAGCAGCAGTGCTACCCACTGCGCCACCATGCTGCCCTCGACTGGCTCTTTACTTGACAGTTCTGTATCGACCATTTCCTCCATTTATGGTGCTTGGATTAATTTTTCATTTGGACAAATTTCAATCATTCCCCAGACGATGTCAGCCAAAAGTGCTGACTGGATGATCCATCTCCTCCTCCTCCTGAGGTCCCCAATGTCACAGAAGCCAACATTCAGCAAATCTGACTCACTCCATGAAATATCAAGAAATGCTGACCACACTGGGTACAGCAAAGGCTATGAGCCACATCAACATCCTATGTGGCCTGCAGAAGACTTGTGCTCCAGAATTAGCGGTTCCTCCAGCCAAGCTGCTTCAGTACACTGGCATTTACCAAACAATGTGGGAAATTGCCCAGAGATGTCCACGTAAAGCAGGAAAAACTGAATCCAGCCAAATACTGCTCCATCAATATACTTTCAATCCTCAGCAAAGTGATTAAATTTGTTAATGCCAGTGTACATCTCCAATAACCAACTCACTGATGCTTATTTTGGGTTCTGCTAGGCAGGGACAATGAGAGAAATCTTCGCCCTGGTGTTTCTCCTGTTTACAGGCACTCCCTCCCCACCACCCCCACTATTACCCACTCACTACCCTGGAACCCGCCCCTCAAACATACATCTATTTCTTCTGGCTCTTAAGATTCACCATCCAATTCCCCAAATAATCACAGAAAGGTTTGAGTTGGATGATGCCGCCCATTATTGGTGTCTGGTTACAAATATTGCCTGATACCTTTGCAGCATGGGTTATTAATGTTCAGAGCAAACATATTATACAGTGTTAGTTTGTGTGCAGCCTTTGGGCCATCCCACCACGAGTATCAAACAAACCAGAGAGTGCAAATTTTATCTTACTAGCATGGTACAATGTTGCTAATTTGACAGGAAACTAACCCATTGGTGTTTATAACACTGTTCGAACAACAACACTGATTTCAGTGACTGCCTCATTGACAAGTTCTGTCCATTGCTCCATACGCAGTGACAGTGAATTCCTAAAACACTGCAGACGCTGGAAATCCGACATAAGAACAGAAAAACTCAGCAGGTCAGGCAGCATCAGTGGAGAGAGAAGCAGACATTTCAGTTTGATGACCTTTGATCAGAACAGGAAATTCATATCTCGGAGAAAAGCTCAATACTTGAAACAAAAATTTCAAGAAAACCATCTCATTTTGTTCTATATGTTTCATTGAGCTGTTCTGTATCAGAAAAGAAGACCAACTCCATGGTGAAGCTCACATTGCTTCATTGTTGGGGCGTTATTGAAGGGAAAAAGGGACTGAGGGGAGGAGGAGAGTGCTTGGTCCCATTCACTACCTGTTGACCGAGGCCCTCTTCCCTCCCCCAGATGGGAGCAGCCAATGAGTCTGCTCATTCCTTCATCCCTGCCCATCAGCTTTGGTGCTGCTTTGCTCAAAGAGAGAGAGACGCCAGGCATACAGAGCCTTACCCTGCTGCTCCTCTCCAGCCACCTTCACCAACTGGCTCTAGTCCCCACTCCACAGCCTTTGCTGTGCTCCCAGCCTCCCCCTCCTACTGGAACCAGAAGAGAGGGAAGGGTGTGGTTGGAGGGTCGAGCTCCCCACAAGCAACCTCTGCTGTATTACTTCAATCCCACTCCAGCCTTTCCCCTCTAGTCACAGACTCTGTCAGTAGTCCCTGGCTATTTGGATTTCAACTGCAGCCACTATGTGGGTGGGACGAGTACTTTACCCAACATATCAAAGCCCACACTGTAATATTTGACACATTGTATTTTCACTCTTCTCAATCAGAGTGAGACATTCCTGACCACTCATTCAAGTCTACAGAATTCTTGCGCTGCCTTGAGGACAGCATAAATTCAATCTCTCGCAGCTCGAGATACTCCCAACTGCTGGCACTGATGAGAACAAAGCAGCATCATACCTTCGGGTATGTGCCCAGAATTGCTGGGTTACCAATCTGCCAGAAGTAAGAAGGGGGGACACCTTTGTCTGTTCGGTGCCCAGGTTGTTGACCATATCCAAAACACAGGGGCAGGATTATTTTAAGATTCAAACATAACATTGACTGTACTGTGTTAATCAACAAGTCAGCAGCAGGGAAGGATTTGAGAGTTTTCAAACACGTGGGCAAAGCAACAGCATGCAGCAAGATTATTTCTGCAGCAAAATGCAGTCAGTGAAGGATGGCTATCTAATACAAATTAGATGCACAAAATCAGACCTAGTTAACACAGAGAATATCTAGACTCCAGGAATGATTGATGGGGGAATGACCCAATCATTTTCATTCTGCACAGATTATGTCACCAGTCACCATTATGTGGAGCCTTTAATAATGGGCATGAGGGCACATGTTTGTAGAGGTCAATAAAGACATCTTCTTCTGTTGGTGGAGAATGGAAGTTGCACTCTACCATTGCAATGGTTAAAAGCCCTCCCTGGGCGATACAGCAAAGAACTGGGAGCAAACTCAGAGAAGTGGTAGGGAGGGGAAAGGCCCTGAAGCATAGACACATGACACCATCATCAAGGGATTGAACTGTTGATCAACTTCAGGACTCAATGAAAAGGTGGGGAGGGGAAGGGCCTTTGGGCAGGATGGTGTAGTAAGGGAATGTCGCACTTAACCTTGCAATCCAGCTGCTTCCACGCTCCAGGGGGTCAGAAAGAAAAGGACAGAGTGTGGAACCTGGCACAGGCTACTGGGCCTATGCTTCCTGACGTTCAGAGCAACAGCAATCATGGCCGAGCAGTCAATCAGGATGGTCTATGTGCCAGATTTTGGACTTACGGATATTGTCAAGAAAGTTATGAAGGGTTATTTATAGAATATTGTACCTGTGGGGATTATTGATGTTGATAGTTGTTAAAATGTTTACCGTGGGTTATAAAGTGTTAACCGGATTCATAAATAAACATGCTTTTATTTTAGAAGTACTTTAGATCTCAGTTGCATCACACCTGTAAAGTAGGCCGTTGTGCTCCCCATAACCACAATCTATTAAAAGTCGTGGGTCAGGTGAACTCCATGATATACTTTGGAGTTTTCTACACCCTGGTCCATAACAGTGTACAGTGAAGGTTTACCAGACTGATTCCTGGGATGGCGGGTCTTACGAATGAGTAGATATTGATTCAGTTAGGATCGTATTCATAGAACATAGAACATAGAACATAGAACAGTACAGCACAGAACAGGCCCTTCGGCCCTCGATGTTGTGCCGAACAATGATCACCCTACTTAAACCCACGTAACCCGTATACCCATAACCCAACAATCCCCCCATTAACCTTACACTACGGGCAATTTAGCATGGCCAATCCACCTAACCCGCACATCTTTGGACTGTGGGAGGAAACCGGAGCACCCGGAGGAAACCCACGCACACACGGGGAGGACGTGCAGACTCCACACAGACAGTGACCCAGCCGGGAATCGAACCTGGGACCCTGGAGCTGTGAAGCATTGATGCTAACCACCATGCTACCGTGAGGCCCCTGGACTTCAGAAGAATGAGGGAGGATCTTATAGAAACCTATAAAAAGGGGTGGCACAGTGGTTAGCACTGCTACCTCACAACGCCAGGGACTCGGGTTCGGTTCCGAAGTGTCTTGCGTGGGTTTCCTCCGGGTGCTCCGGTTTCCTCCCACAGTCCAACAATGTGCAGGTTAGGTGGATTGCCCTTCAGGGTGGGGTTACAGGGTGGGCCGAGGTAGGGTGATCTTTCGAAATGTCGGTGTAGACATGTTTGTCCGAATGACCTCTTTCTGCACTGTAGGGATTTTATGATTCTTCTATGATTCTCTAAAATTCTAACAGGACTAGACAGGGTAGAAGCAGTAGGGATGTTCCCGATGGTGGATGTGTCCAGAACCAGGGGTCACAATCTGAGGATCGGGGTAGACCATTTAGCAGAGATACAGAGTATTTTTTTCACCCAGAGAGTGGGTAGCCTGTGGAGTACGTTACCACAGGAGGTAGTTGAGGCCAAAAAATTGTGTGGTTTCAAAAAGCAGTCAGATATAGCTCTCAGGGCGAAGGGGATCAAAGGATACAGGGGGGTGGCAGGGAAAGTGGGATTAAGCTATTGAACTGGATCATCAGTCATGATCATAATGAATGGCAAAGCAGGCTTGAAGGGCTGAATGGCCTTCTCCTGCTCCTATTTTCTATGTTTCTATGCTGCCTCACAGCGCCAGAAACACGGGATTGATTCCTGCCTTGGGTGACTGTGTGGATTTTGCATGTTCTCTCCGTGTCTGCGTGGGTTTCCTCCGGGTGCTCTGGTTTCCTCTCACAGTCCAAAGATGTGCGGGTTTGGTGGATTGGCCATGCTAAATTGCCCCTTAGTATCCAATGCTGTGCATTTTAGATGAGACTGCAAGGATAAGGTGGGGGTGGGGGTCTAGTATGCACTGGCCTTTTCGGGGGGTCGGTACAGACTTGATGGGCCAAATGGCCTCCATCTGCACTGTAGGGATTCTACAGATTCTAATGACAAGCTATTTAACCAATGATCCCAGGCCCTGGTGTTTGGCATCATCTGCATCCCCTCTCCCAGACTCTCCTGTCAGATCTTACTTCATACATAGGCAAAGGAGTAAATTCCCTGGGTGAAGTGAGAGTGACTATCATTAACATTGAGACATTTGACTGTGTGTGACATCAAGGAACACTTGTAAAATTGGAGTCATTGGGACTCAGGGAGAAAGCTCTCCTCTGCTTGGAATTATACCCAGCACAAAGCAAGCTAGTTGTGGTTGTCGGTGGTTAATTGTTTCAGCCCATCACATCGCTATGAGGCAGAATCCTCGTCCCAAACATATTCAGCCACTTCAATATACTTCCTTCCATTATACGGTGAAAAGTAGGGATGCTCACTGACAATTGCATTGTGTTCAGTTCCATTTGCAAGTCCCCACATAATGAAGCAGCCCCTGTCTGCATGCAGAAAGACCAGCGCAACATTCAGAATAGGGTTGATCAGTAACAAGCAATATTCAGCCACAAAAGTGCCAGGCACTGATCATCTCCAAAAAGAGAGATTCTACCACTCCCCCTTGATGTTCAATGGCATTGCCATCATCAAATGCTCCACATACAACATTCTGGAGGTCAGCTTTAACCATAAACTTAACTGGACCAACCACATAAAAACGTGGCGACAAAAGCAGATCAGATGAGATATTCAGTATGGCAAGTAGCTCACCTCCTGATTCTCTAATCTACCCACCATCTACAAAGCAGAAGTCCAGAGTGTGATGGAATACTCCCCATTTTACTTGCATGGATAAGTGCAACTTCAACAACACTCTACAGGTTCAACATCATCCTGAACCCTATCCTGAGTAATTAGCAGAGGCACCTCTCTCGGCTAGAGAGAGACCAATAGTTACATAGTTTGATGGGCACGACTTTGCATCAAGCATGGGGCAACAAGAAAAGGAGGCAGGCCTCAAAGAACTAGCAGGGCCATACAGGGATTGAACCCACACCGATGGAGCCATTCCGTGCCACCTTCTAGCTATTTGAACAACTAAGCTAACCGAACCCCTCACAACCCACCCACCACCTTAATAATTCAGTTCCCAGTCCACACGACTACAAAGTGTATCTTCGACAAGATGTAATGCAGAAATGTACCATGGCTATTTAACAGCACCTTGCAAACCCACAAGCTCTACCACCTAGAAGGACAAGGGCAGCAGGCACATGTGAACACCGCCACCTCCAATTTCCCTTCCAAGTCACACCTCATAAGGACTTAATAATAATAATAATTTATATTGTCACAAGTAGGCTTACATTAACACTGCAATGAAGTTACTTTGAAAAGCCCCTAGTCACCACATTCCAGTGCCTGTTCAGGTACACATAGGGAGAATTCAGAATGTCCAAATTACCTAACAAGCATGTCTTTCGGGACTTGGGGGAGGAAACTGGAGCACCCGGAGGAAACCCAAGCAGACACAGAGGGAGAACGTACAGACTCCACATAGACAGTGACCCAAGCCGGGAATTGAACCTGGGACCTTGGCACTGTGAAGCAACAGTGCCACCTACTGTGCTACCATGCAGCCCATACTAGATTTACCTGCCAGTTCTTCATCATCTCTAGGTCAAAATCCTGGAATTCCCTATCTTGACGGCCGTCACTGCATGGACTGCAGTGATTCAGGGAGGCAACTCACCCCTACCTTCTCAGGGGCAATTTGATATGAACAATAAATGCTGCCCTTGTCCACAGCACCCCTTACCCTTTGAGCTAATAGAATAAAAGGGAAATGTTAGGAGTTTATGATCCATAAGAAAGACGTTGGGTGTGATCAAATGGCCTCATCGCGCCTGACTTGGTGACGCGACGTGGCCATTAAATCTCGCAAGAGGCCTCTCGGGACATTTGCGATGCTTGGAACACCTCGCAACATCTAATAAAATGTCGTAATCTGGATCTTGCCCAGATTAACATATTTAAGTGAGCCATTAGGCTAATTTAAATATGTCTGCGCCTGATTTTCCCCGAGGCCTGAAAACTAACGTCCGCACCTGGAGACCTCACCAAACGTGGACCAGGTGTGGTGGCACCCAGGGATGTCTCCCAGGCCATCAGAAGTCTCTGGGTGGTTGGGCTCTGGGCTGGTGTACCCTGGCATGCCCACTGGCACCCAGGCACCTTGGCACTGCTAGCCTGGCACTTTGGTACTACCACCTGGGCACCCTGGCAGTACCATTCTGGCATTGTCAGGATGACTAGGTGACACTGCCAGGCTGGCCGGGGCACTTCCAGGGTGCCAGGCTGGCCGGGGCACTTCCAGGGTGCCAGGCTGGCCGGGGCACTTCCAGGGTGCCAGGCTGGCAGTACCAAGTTGCCCGTGTGCAAGTTTGCCCATGCTAGGGATTAGGCCCGGCATTGCCCTACCCTTAAGACGTGGGGTGAGGGGGGACCCGAGGACCCCCTAAGAGGTACGCTGGGGCCATTGGCAGGACCGGAGGCTATGGTGGAGTGTCCAAGGGGCGGCATTTAGAAATGGCACCCCGGTCTCTTTAAAGTGAGGTAAGTGCAGCCTTGGTGGGGTGTTCCTTGCCGCGGTAAAAGAAATGTGAGTCCCGCTTGATAGTGGGGTCATTCTCGGTGCTACAGGCGCCAAGAAATTTCTGCTATACACGTCCAAAACGGGACTCTGTCTGTTTGCACGTTAAATCGTGCCCCTAGTTAGGAAACACTTTTAAACATATGGAACTGGGCTCATTTTAAAAACGACATCAAAATATGGCATAATTCCTAACTCTGAGTGAAAGATTGTCACTCTGAATGTCTCTAGTGCATTACCCGTCACATCACTGCACCCTCTTCTGTTAACAAAGCTGGCAAATCAAAACTGACAGTGCTGCTCCTTGAAGTACTGCAATTATCACATCACTTTGAATAGTTATCCCTAATCTGCAAAACTCGCCTTCCAACATGCCTGTTTGCATTTCTAATTGTATGTGAGTAATATATCCAAATGGGACATTTTAGCCAGTGCTAAATGGGTAGTACCAAATTGGGCACCTATTACACGGCCCAATTTACCTTTCCATTTAGCAGAGTTGCCAAAGATAAGGTGGCTTGGTAGGAAGCTTTACTCAAAAGGCTGGTGAACATACAGGTCAGTTAACACTATCTTCAACAATTGTGACTTGTGTCAACTAACCCTCCGAGTTCAAGTTCCTTTAAACTTGAATCACAGGCAACACGGTGAGTTCACCTGCCATTTTTTCAGTTTGTGAGGTGTGGGCGTGAATTCTAGCTGCGAGGACAAACACCTCTTTTCTGGCAGCTGCGTGGAATTAGTTTTAGTCTCTTAACAGGTTGATGGCACAAAATGGCCCATCAATCACCACAATCAGGACTTCAAATTGGCTACCCGACTCAAAAAGGCAGGTGAGTAACGGGTGCAGGAAATGGAAAAAAATCAGACTGCCGCATTAGATGGTGTCCCGAGGTTAAGCTAAAATCATAGAGTGCTTAACGCTGACACCATCAGCACACAATGTGTTCCAATTCCCATCACTGAAGTCCCTCAGCTTGACAAGCACAAACATTCACCAAAAGATACAAAATAAGTTAAAGAAATGGGGCACTAAGATTACAGAAGAAACATAATGTGTTTCCACTCTTGGTTCAGACCTCATCTCCTCTCAACCCATTTGGGGAGCTTCGATCCATGATTTTCTGTCCGTAGGTTATCCTAAACAAAGCTATTTACTTTGACATGACTTACACCCCCATTTGCATTAACAGCAACGTGAGTTCAGAGTAAGCACCAGAACCAACTGCATTTGGGTGGCACGTTAGCACAGTGGTTAGCACAATTGATTCACAGCGCCAGGGTTCCAGGTTCGATTCCCGGCTTGGGTCACTGTCTGTGCAGAGTCTGCACGTTCTCCCCGTGTCTGCGTGGGTTTCTTCCGGGTGCTCCGGTTTCCTCCCACATGTCCTGAAAGACGTGCTGTTAGGTCATTTGGACATTCTGAATTTGCCCTCAGTGTACCCGAACAGGCGCCGGAATGCGGCGACTAGGGACTTTTCACAGTAATTCATTGCAGTGTTAATGTAAGCCTACTTTTGACAATAAAGATTATTATATGAGTGAGATCTTACTTACCCATGCTCCTGAGGGTGGGGGCGGCGTAGGGAAAGGTTCCATGCCTGAATTCCCAGTCAGCACTGCCAACACTCAGGACCTTGGCACCATGCACTGGGAGCATGGTTTGGTAAAACTATCCCATAATACATACACACGTACATCAATAAAATAAGCCGAACATTGATTCATGACAGTAATCTTATCTTGGAAGTTCTGTGGTGGGTTTAATTCAGTTCAGCTCCACTCTCAAGGTTTATAATACCATCTGAACCCATTCAATTAAATTAGTGCCCTGACATCACTCTCAGGGATCCGGTATCCTGTGTCTAATTACACTGCACTCAAGCTCTTGAAAGGGATGAATATTTTGCTCTCCTCAAGCCAGATTTCATGTTGTGTAATGCGCAATGACACGTGAAGATGAAAACATGACACAGTGCATGAAGTACTAAGTAACTGCTAACTATGTAAAAGAAACAGAGATAAACTAAACTTAATGACAAGCTGTTTGTCACCACAGCAAACCTTATCCTTATCGAAACTTAACCTGAGGTTAACAAAAAAACCCGTAATCAAAGATTGAGTAAAACATCAGTAACAACAACAACTTATATTTATGAAGCTCTTTAACTTAATAAAATGTTCCAAGGCACTTTATTGGATCATGATAAAACAAAACACAACACCAAGCCACAAGGATGGGAATATAAGAGCAGGGAGATTATGTTGAAACGATATAAAACATCAGTTAGGTCGCAACGTGTCTACTGTATGTAGGTCACTTCATTCCAGAAAGGGTGTAATTGCACTGCGAGGTTATGGAGGAGACTTACAAGGATGTTGCCGGGGCTGGAAAACTGCTGCTATGATGAAAGATTGGATAGACTAGGGTTGTTCTCCTTGGAACAGAGGAGGTGGAGGGGAGATGTTTGTTTATTCGTTCATGGGATGTGGGCGTCGCTGGCTGGGCCAGCATTTATCGCCCATCCCTGAGGCCATTTAAGAATCACCCACATTGCTGTTGGTCTGGAGTCACATGTAGGCCAGACCAAGTAAGGATGGCAGATTTCCTTCCCTAAAGGACATTAGTGAACCAGATGGGTTATTACGACAATGGTTTTATGATCACCTATAGACTTTTAATTGCAGATTTGTATTGAATTCAAATTTGACATGGCGGGATTCAAACCGGGGTCCCCAGAGCATGACTCTGGATCCCTGAATTACTAATCCAGCGACAATACCACTGGGCCACTGCCTCCCCATGATTGACATGTAAAACATTATAAGGGGCCTGGATAGAGTGAACGTGAGGGGCCTATTTACTTTAGCAGAGAGGTCAGTGACTAGGAAACATGGATTTAAAGTAATTGGGAGAAGGATTAGAGAGGACATGGGGAATGTTTTTATTTTCACCCAGAGGGTTGTGGGAGGTCTGTGATTCAATCCCTGAAAAGGTAGGAGAGGCAGAAACCCTTAACTTAACAGGGTTACAGACCAAAAGCTAGAAAACAGTATTAGGCTGGGTAGGTCGTCTTTCAGCTGGCGCAGACATGATGGGCCAAGTGGCCTCTTTCTGTGCCATAAATGATCTATGATTCTCTAATTCTAACTTCAAAATCAAGATGCTGCTTGACCAGGACCCAATTGTGTTCAGGCAGCAGATTGGCCTCAAGTTTACTGAGCATAGAATGCAAGGGGTCAGCCAGGAATGTGATGGAAAGTCAATAGGAAGGACCACTGTGCTGATGCAGGTGCAATGGAGTGAAAACCCCACCCGAGATATACAGAGACCACGTTCTATGCAGAGAGCATGTTCCAAATCCGGTGGTGGGGTAAATGTTATGGTCAGGTCTGGTGTATTACACCTCTAATGGTACGCCGATAACACATGACCTGAACTACTGGTGGGAATGTCAGAATAGAACTATACCGATCTTAAGGGTGGAGTAGAGTCCCAGAAATGCCCTACAAACATTGCTTCTTCTGGTCATCGGCGCCAAATGGAACAAATTACTCCATTTTATTAGTATTTGTTTGAGGCCTCTTGTGGATTTGGCAGGACTCACGAGCACTCCACTGGCATGAGTTTTGCTTAGGCCCAAGAAAGGGTGAAAAGGGGTCAAAAGAGAATAGTTTAGCAGAGATCCTCATAGACTATCCTAATTACACAACCGTACCTGGGAGGGCTGGGAGGCCCAATGGCAAAAGAAAGGACTACCCATACGTTCCCTACCTGAAGTTGAAGTCTTGTTCCCAGAGTGAAGTTCTGTCATAACCAAGCTTCCTCCCACAAAAGCACGTCTCTGCCAGACAAAAGGTACGTTTCCATCCTCTCTGACCCCCGAAATATTGTTCAGAAATATCCATATAATTTTTTTAATTGTTATTCATTCCTGGGAAATGGGCATCAATGACTAGGCCAGCTTTTATTGCAAATCCCTAATTGCCCATCAGAAGTTGCTGGTGGATCGCCTTCTTGAAATGCTGGATTCTTGTTCTGTGAGGTTACACACAGTGCTAATAACAAGGGAGTTCCTCAATTTTGACCAGCGACAGTGTAGGATTGACATGTAGGGCGCAATTCACCCGTTTGCAGACTAAATGGCAGCGGGAAAACCAGATTGATTCACAGTCGCACTAAAAGTGACTCCGACTTACCATGCCATGGCACTTTGAATAAATATTTAGCTGAATCGGCTTTTCCATGCCATTTCCATAGCACACACACAGAGGACAAAACCTCTCTGACAGGTCCCACACCTCTGAAATTGGAACTCCATTTTTAAAGGGTACTCCAATCTTAAAAAGCTGCTGTAGCCCTGCCTGTGTTATAGGCAGCCCCTCTCCCCTCCACCTTAATCGTTGGCTGTAGTGATCTTTATATATGTAAATACATGATTAGTTAATGTGCAGTCAATACAGTCAGATGATCACTAGATGGCAACACTAACAGGGACTATATAAGCAAGCTCACGCAGTTTTCCCGCTCTCCTTCTTCTTCTCTTTGTGTGTGTTATAGCTAGAGGATAGAAGTGTGACCAACTCAGAATGTAGTGTATTATATTCATTGCTACTTTAATTCAATCGTAGTTAATTCTACAACGAGTCAAAGTAAAGAAGTAACAAATATATTATTTTGTTACTGAGTAAATAATTTGTCACCAACTGGAAGACTTCAACTGTTCATCAGCAAGTTAAGTATAACTCGGCAAGACAAATGAGTAGCATATATATTACACCCCTGTAATATTACATGGTACCAGGGTATATAAGCTTTAAGAACAACTCGTAGAAAGATTAGGAAAGAAAATAAAAAGTTAGAGCAGTACGGTGGCGCAGTGGTAGCACTGCAGTCTCACGGCGCCGAGGTCCCAGGTTCGATCCCAGCTCTGGGTCACTGTCCGTGTGGAGTTTGCATATTCTTCCCGTGTTTGTGTGGGTTTCACCCCCACAACCCAAAGATGTGCAAGGTAGGTGGATTGAACACGCTAAATTGCCCCTTAATTGGAAAAAACTGAATTGGGTACTCTCAATTTATTTTGAAAAAAGAAAAGAAAAAGTTCCAATACCACTGTTCAACTGTGGAAGTCTTCGCAGCAAACAGATTCTCGACAACAAATCGATTCGATGGACCTCGCTCAAGCTCGATGGCAGCTGAAAACTACCAATCATTTTAATTTAAATTGGAAACTATTTAAACAGAAGTTCCAACTCTGTTTGAAAGCTCATGACTTAAATACAGCCTCTGAAGCTGGAAGAATAGCACTGCTACTGTCAATGGCAGGTCAGCAAGCTACAGAAATATATAATTCATTTATATACGCTGAAGGCGAAGACAAAAGCAAATTTGGAGCAATTATCGCGAAGTTTGATGACCACTGCAAGATGCAGACAAATGAAATACTGGAGTGTTTCATGTTTCATAAGTGGTTACAGAAAAACAGCGAACAGACCACAAGCTTTGTCACCGACTTAAAACTGCTGGCACAAACATGTAATTTTGTTCATTTTCATGACTCTTTAATAAGAGATCAAATCGTTTATGGACTAAATGATGAAAGCCTAAGAGAAACATTACTAAGACAGAATGATCCAACGCTCAAAATCGTGATCGAAACACGTATTTCGCATGAGGAAAGCAGAAATCAATATTTGGAAATTTATCACCGGGAAAAGGGCACGAAAGTCCACCACGAGGTTGAGAGTGTTAAAATGGTGTTGCAGGCAGCAAAGAAGCACGGTTGGGAGGACAGCTATCTTCCACGCGCACACTCCAGCTCAGGACATGTGCAGTTCGTTCAGAAATGCGAGGCTCAACAGAAGAAGTCCGCGCATGCAAAAACGTCACTAGTGAGTCAGAGAGATGACGCCATGACGTACTACAGATGTGGTAACACCCACTTAAAGGGGAAATGCCCCGCTCAAGGATCAAGGTGTTTACAGTGCTCAAAACTTAACCATTTTGCTTCTCAGTGTAAATCAACAGCAATATAGCCCAATACGACACAGAAACAACATTTCAATGTTCGTACCATTGATAGTTTGGAAAACAATAATTCAAAAAAGAGTTTCTCAGAAGATGATGGCTAATTTTCTCTGGAAAATATGTTTATGTTGGTATCATTGATACAGTGATACAGTGGAGGATCTACAATCAACATCAAAGGCTCCTCAGAGAATTAACTTCATTGACAATAACAGTGAATGTATAATGACAGGACATGTGAATAACAGCCCTATATTATTCAAGCTTGCCCCTGGTGCTTCAGCCAACTTGATGACTAGCAAAGGTTTCTCATCAATCCAAGGAGATTACGAGATAGTAACTGCGGCATGCAAGTTAAAAGATTATAATGGTAATCAAATTGTGTCACAAGGGTCGTGCAATTAAAAGTTGTCAACAAGAAAGTGCAGAAAACACTTTGTTTTGAAATTGTGGATGATCACAAAGCTTCTTTATTAGGTGCTCAGGCATACAAGGAGTTGCAGTTAATCCAACAAATCTTCATGCACACAAATGAGACATCACGACTGGAAAAAGACATCCAACAACTACTAAGTTGAGGTATGGGCACCTTGCCATACCAACACAAAATTTTGTTCAAGAAGGATGCAAAACCTGTCATATATCCGCCAAGAAGTGTTCCAGCACCTCTGCAAGAGAGATTAAAAGCTGAATTGCAGAGATTAAAATCTCAAGGCATAATCTCCAAAGTCACACAACCGACTGACTGGGTCAGTTCATTGGGTTGCGTCAAGGAACCTTCAGGAGATCTCAGAATCTGTATGGATGCTAAAGATCTAAATAAGAACATCTGTAGGGAACACTACCCCATTCCCAAATTAGAAGAAATTACTTCTGAGATGTCAAACGCACACATTTTTACAAAATTAGATGCATCACAAGGCTTTTGGCAGATGCAGCTCGACGATTCCAGCAAGCTACTCTGGATGTTCAACACGCCATTTGGACGGTACTGTTTTAATAGAATGCCTTTCGGAATCATCTCAGCCTCAGAGACTTTTCACCGAATCATGGAGCAAGTGACAGAACACATAGAAGGTGTCAGAGCCTATGTGGATGACATTATTATTTGGTCAACTACTGAGGAAGAACATATTGCAAGGCTAAGAAAAGTATTTCACCGAATAAATCAATATAGTCTAAAATTGAACCAACAGAAATGTACTTTTGCTACCTCGTCTTTGAATTTTTTAGGTGATACCATTTCAGCTAAAGGTGTCAGAGCGGATGATGAAAATATATCAGCTATACAGAAAATACAACCAAAAGACAAGAAAGCTGCACTTAGATTTCGTGGATTCGTAAATTTCCTCGTGAAATTCATTTCCAATGTATCTACAATAACTGTTGCTCTACGAAATTTGATCAGAAAGAAAACAGAAATGGAACATAGAGCATAGAACATAGAAGGAGGCCATTCAGCCCACTGGGTCTGCACCAACCCACTTTAAGCCCTCACTTCAACTCTATCCTTGTGACCCAGTAACCCCCCCCCCCCCTCCTTAACCTTTTTGGACACTAAGGGCAAACACAAAAAAGGGGGATGTAGTGATGTCTGTATATATAAGTACATGATTAGTTAATGTGCAGTCAGTACAGTCAGATATTCACTAGGTGGCAACACTAACAGGGACTATATAAGCAAGCTCAAGCAGTTTTGCCGCTCTCCTTCTTCTCTTCGTGTGAGTTCTAGCTAGAGGATAGAAGTGTGACAAGCTCAGAGTATAGCGTATTATATTCATTGTTAATTTAGTTCAATCTCAGTTGATTCTACTACTAGTCAACATATTAAAGTTAAGAACTCACAAGTATATTATTTTGTTACTCCATAAATAATTTGTCATCAACGGAAGACTT
Source organism: Scyliorhinus canicula (assembly GCF_902713615.1). Classification (NCBI taxonomy): domain Eukaryota; kingdom Metazoa; phylum Chordata; class Chondrichthyes; order Carcharhiniformes; family Scyliorhinidae; genus Scyliorhinus; species Scyliorhinus canicula. Next base: position 243,739,921 of record NC_052148.1, on the reverse strand, counting down.
TGACTGTTTATCATCATGTTAAGTATAACTCGGCAAGACAACTGAATAGCATATATATTACACCCCTGTAATATAACACTGGCAAGGGCCCCCCTTCAAAAAACCCTTCAGCCCCCCCTTCATTCCCCCTCCAGTACACCCCCAATCTCCCCCAACCCCCCAGTCCACCCTTCAGCCCCTCGCCAGTATGCCCCCTTCAAGCTCCACCCCTTGGCTGTGCCAACCTGTCACCTTTCCATCCGAGGGATGGAAAGATGGCAAATACCCTCCCAACAGGTGCCAAGGGGGTTCCTTCATGGGAAGTGAGGGTCAGGGAGGCTTGTGCTGGGATAGAGCGGCTCAGGTCAGGCATCCTTCCCGGGATAAGCTTGGTTGCTTTCCTCATCTGCAGCCTTTAAACCTTTCAAACAGTCACTTAGTAGTTCATAAATACACATACTTCATAACAAAGTATAAGTGTTCTCATCTGTCCCCTTAAACCCTTTTAAAAATCTGTCAATATGCCAAGTTTAAAGGTCTGTGAAATGAAGGTTGTAGTTATCCCTTTTAAAGTCGTGGAACCCTTTGAATAGATTTTCACACATTCAGTTTCATTGCCCTTTAAAGTATACAAGTGTGTTTGCCTAGAAGACTGAAAGCTTTGATCTGCATTGTTTAAATTCAATTTCACACCATTGCTTGCTAAAAGGTTTCTGATTGACAGGTCGAGGCAGTATCGAAGGGAAGATTCAGATTGTTTATTTTTATATGTCTGCAGGGATCCATTAACTCAGGGGAGCAGATGTTTTCCTAACCACAGTTTTTTTATGAGTCTACTTCTTTGTTCACAAGTGCTTCCTAAAAAGAGCAGGGGCTACCCCTCCATCTGCCAAGAGCAGCCAAATAAGCCCTATCTCAGGAAGGACCCACAACCTGAACCCCTACAGCCCAGCGCAAGCCCCACTGACCCCCACCTCCCATGAAAGACCCCCCTTGGCCCCCTGGGAGGGTACTTACCATCTTGCCACTCCTCAGACTGCTAACCGCCTGGTCAATGTTCCTCAATACTTGCACCAGTTCATGCCAGTGGGACTCTCGGCTGGAAAGGAGGGGGGGGGGGGGGTTGCGGCTGGAGCATCCCTGCTGGGTAGTGAGTCAGGCATCCTGACCATCAATGAGATGTAAAATAGCTCTACTGGGCTATTTGTGTGGTCCTGTCAGGTCGAGACGGGATGCTCGAAGGAGACCTTGGGACAGGCACTGCGACATTTGGCGGGTCTGCCACCCACCGCTAACCCCGATTTCAGCCTAACATGCTATTCCGCAGCCAATCCTGAATTACTCCTCTGACGGACGGACCTAGAGAATCCCATCCATATTTCAGAGTCAGGATGCTGAGTGACTTGGAGGAGAATTTGCAGGCAGTGATTTTTCCATGCGTCTGCGGCCATAGAATTTACAGTGCAGAAGGAGGCTATTCGGCCCATCGAGTCTGCACCGGCCCTTGGAAAGAGCACCCGAACCAAGCCCACACCTCCACCCTATCCCTGTAACCCAGTAACCCCACCAAACGTTTTGGACACTCAGGGCAATTTATCATGGCCAATCCACCGAACCTGCACATCTTTGGACTTTGGGAGGAAACCGGAGCACCCGGAGGAAACTCACGCAGACATGGGGAGAATGTGCAGACTCCACACAGACAGTATACAGACAGTAACCCAAGCTGGGAAACGAACCTGGGACCCTGGAGCTGTGAAGCAACTGTGCTAACCACTGTGCTACCGTGCTGTCCTTAGATGGTAGATGTCGCGAGTTTGCTAGCAGTCTTGGCAAGTTGCTGAAATGAATTTTACAGGTGGAACACACTGCTGTCACTGTGCACTGATGATTTCGGGGGTGATATTTAAGGTGGTGGATGGGGTTCTGATTAAGTGGGCTGCTTCATCCTGTATGATGCCGAGTTTCTTCAGTGTTGGTAGAACTGTGCTCATCCAGGCAAGTGCTGTGTATTCAATCGCACTCTTGAACTGTAGATGACAGAAAGGTTTTGGGAAGTCAGGACGTTAGTTACTCACTTCAAACGTGCCACAGTATTTATGGAGCTGGCCTATTTAACTTTTTGGTGAATGGTAACCCCCTCAGAATGTTGATAGTGGAGGATTCAGCGATGGCAATATCATTGATTGTCAAGGGGAAATGGTTAGATTCTCTCTTGTTGGAGATGGTTCTTGCCTGACTCTTGGGTGACACTACCCCGAGGAAAGCCTGCAGTGATGACTTTGGACTGAGAAGATAGGCCTCCAACCACCGCAACCATTTTCCTTTGTGCTAAGTACGTCTTCAGTCAGTGGAGAGCTTTCCCATGATTCCCATTCAATTCAATTTTGCAAAAACGACTCAAGGTGGAAATTAATGGAGCTAGCTCGAGAGGGAAAGATGGAAGGCGAGTACAAAGAGTTGCATAGAAGACTACACATCCAGCTCCTAGCAGCGGGAAAACTGCTCTGCAGTAAGTGAGCAGTAGGAATGAAGCGGCACAGGAAATTAGACCACTGGCAGTAGGAAGGCACTTCGGCTCATTAATATAAAAGCAAATTACTGCAGAAACAAAAACAGAAAATGCTGGAAAGTTTCAGCAGGTCTGACAACTTCTGTGGAGCGACAACAGAGCTAAGGTTTAAAGGCTGGATGTCTCTTCATTAGAGCTTATCAATGAGACATTTAAACTCAATTATCCATGCGCTCACATTAGCTCAGGGAATAAACAAGACTTGCAAGGTTCTACTGTGCCTCCAGAGAACCGCACAGAAAGCCCTGTTGGGTTTGCCAGTGCCTACCATGGGGTGGTCCCTGTGGTATTATCATGACTGTAAGAATTGCAAGGGTTAATGAAGTGTCTATAGTAGCCACTAGAGGGAGCTACAGTTACAACTATATAAGGCAGTGATGCTGAGCCTTGTGGGAGAGTGTGTGCAGGTGTTAGCTAGAGAGAGTCAAAATACAAATAGTGTAAGTGAGAGAAGATCATAGTGTATATCAGGAGTGAGATTAGTTGTAGATGAGTGTAGCTTAAATGTTATTAATCAACGGTGTATTCTTTATGAGTACATTCATGGTGTTAATAAATTTATAGCTTTGTTTAAGTTCAAGCTATTTTATGGTCTTTGAGAACACTACGCCAACCATCCTGAATTAAGCAACACAAAGAGCACCACAGTCCCTTGTTCACAGGCATTCAGTACCCAATTGAAGGACCTGACATTGGGAAGGGGAGTTTCTGAAAGCCACCCTTTCATCTGACCCGTCAAGCCTCTGACTGGCAACCCATCCTGCCCCACTTGCCTCTATCCAGGAATACAGCAACAATCCCTGGTAAAGGTCCAATTGTGTTAACAACATTGACCATGCTCTTGGTAGAACTGTCAGAACACAAGATCTGCCAACCCCTGATTGACTGGCAGCTCCCGGGTTCTGTATTCCGATTGGCTTAATCCAACAGGAGTTGCAAACCTGTCCAGGTATGTCAGTGGCTGATTACCCAGTAATTGGATCTGCCCCCCTCCCCCCCCCCCCCCCCCCCGCCCCTCAGACAAAAGCAATGAAGGTTTCCCATCAGTTCTCCAACCATTGGGAGGGATCCTAACACAAACACATGTGTGAGCGACACGGTGGCACAGTGATTAACACTTGTTGCCTCATAGCGTCCGAGAACTGGGTTTGATTCATTCCTTGGATGAAGTCTATGTGGCGTTAGCACATCCTCCTCATGTCTGCGTGTGTTTCCTCTGGGTGCTCCTGTTTCCTCCCATAATTCCAAAGATGTGTGGGTTAGGTGATTGGCCATGATCAATGCGCAGGTTTATGGGAATAGGGCACGGGGAGGGGGGGGGGGGGGGGGGGGGTGGAGGGTTGACCTAGGTTGCGTCCTCGTTCGGAGTAAGAAGTCTTACAACACCAGGTTAAAGTCCAACAGGTTTGTTTCAAACACGAGCTTTCGGAGCACGGCTCCTTCTTCAGGTGAAGAAGGAGCCGTGCTCCGAAAGCTCGTGTTTGAAACAAACCTGTTGGACTTTAACCTGGTGTTGTAAGACTTCTTACTGTGCTCACCCCAGTCCAACGCCGGCATCTCCACATCATCTCTTTCGGAGGGTCAGTGCAATCTCGATGGGTCAAATGGCCTCCTTCAACACTGTAGGGATTCTATGGATCAGTCAACTGCTGCCTTGATGTCAAAGGCAATCGGTCACATCTCACTTCCGAAATTCAGTTTTTTGTCCATGTTTGGATCAGTGTTATAATGAGGTCTGGCACTGAATGCATTCGGCAGAATCTACACTGAGCATCAATGAATGAGTTGCTGATTAGCACTGTTGACGACTCCTTCTATCACTTTGTTGATCGGGGCAGTAGGTGGCCACATTGGATTTGTCCTGCATTTTGTGGAGAGGACATCCAAATCACTGCTAATTTGTCATATTGTCGAAAAATGCCGGCACTGTCACTACACTGAGACAGCTTGACTAGGGTGTGGCTAATTTGAGAGCACAAGACTTTTGTACTATAGTTAGGATGTTATCAGGGCTCACAGCTTTTGCTGTATCCAGTGCCTACAGCCCATCTTTGATATCATGTGAACTAATTAACCGAAGACTGGCATCTGTGATGGTGATAAACTTAGGAGGAGGTGTGTATTCCTAATCATCAGTCAGAGAATTAAAAAATACATGTTCTCGATTATTTGTACCCAATTATTAAACAGCAACATGATGGAGTGGCTCTCAAACTCATCTCCTGAGGTCCACAGTGCCCTTGCAGAGGGTCCAGGAAACGGGGCAGTCCATGGGTAGGTGACATGGATGACTGACTAGGGAACCATGCGGTAAAGAGTAAATGAGAGGCATGCTCTGCTGCTGATCTTCTAGCGTGCTCTCCATAGTCCCACTCTCCTACTGCTCTCCCCCTGTTCCTTTTCTACCCCCTTCCCTTCTCTCCCCAGGCTCCTGCTCTTTCTGGGCTCCACTTTTCTCTCTGCTCTGCTCCTGACGTGCTTCTGCTCTCACATGTGTCGTGCTTCCCCATTGTTCCTGCTATCTCTCTTCTTCGCACTTTCTCCATGTTCTGCTCCCACTGGCCTTCTGTTCTCTTTATACCCCTGCCAAAGATAGACAGATTCTGCAGTGGGAAGCAGACATACTGTTATGTATTGTAAACCAATGCATCTTTGTGTCGTGTGCCACATGATTACGTGTTGACATCATCAGAGGCATTTGGGAGATTTCCTTCCCTTCCACCTTAGGTTGTGAGCAAACAACACCTCTCCAATAAAGTCTGACGTTCTGGTTAAGTAATCTACAGTGTGGCAGCCTTTTCATCCTTTGTTTCTACTGTAAAGAAGGAGCAGAACAACAAACATATAATGCACATCCATCTCCCTAATATCTGCAAATTTAGTTAAAGGCATGACTAAAACATATTTTACATGCAGCCCTTTCATATCATTAGTATTATAAAGTATCATAACTTAGATGGACGTGCTGATTAATTATCCATTCGAAAATGGGTCCTACAACCTAAAATCTTTGAGAACCTTTTACTATGTTACCATAGCCGAAATTGGGTAGAATTCAATGTAGGTGACGGAGGTGCCACCTGTCAGCTGGGGAAACCAGCAGGAGTCTTTAGTTACCATGGAGGTGCAGGTGAGGTTACGGGGATAGGGGGGAGTGGGCAGAGGTAGAGTGCTCATTTGAAGGGTTAGTGCAGACTTGATGGGCCGAATGGCCTCCTTCAGCACTGTAGGGATTCTATGATTCTAAGTCCCACGAGACTCAGTGATGGTGAGCCTTCCCCAGGATTAAGAACCCCGGATGCTGAAGTTTCTCCAAAAGAGCAGATGGTCAGTAAAAGCCGAGCAGCTCTTTATTGCTCAGCAGCGCCACTGGGGAGGCAGTGGCTGCTGTCAGTAATGCACCCTTCCAAGGCCCAGAATCGCCGAGGGTTCTCGTCCACAGGTGAGTGATGGACATGAATGCGATTGTGGGGTCTGGGTCGTGGAGACAGGGATAGATGATCTGTGCCGAGAGCAGGGGTTGACTCTCAGTGGGTACCTCTCCATCTTCCCAATGCCGGGTATTTCAATCAAGCACTGAGAGCCTTTGATCAATGGATCCTCCCCTGGAAGCCTGCATGCAAATCCAATAGGGTTTGCTGTTCAGACTTCCTGCATGGCAAGTCCCCTACCCTTCACTGACTGAATACCAGGAAAGGTGAGATGAGGGTCTTAAGTGGGCATCAATTGTCCACCTAAGGACTGACTTCAACTGGCAGAGGGACAGGCAGGCTGTCCACAAGCCTTTCCGTCACAAATTTAATCCGGGCAAAGGCAGGAAGGTGGTGGGGATGTCACCTGCAGGCCTCCTGCTTAATTAAGTACCCCCGCCACTGAAATTGCCACAGGGAAGGGCATGAAATTCTGCCCCCACTGTGCATGTGCACATACTCTCACAAGCAAATGTGTCCTGGGCCAAATGCTCATCAAAGTTATTCATACTTGAAAGAGTTCTATTTCAACAAAATCAAGCCATCTTAATGACGGAAACATTTCCCCATCATATTTCATTTTGGGCTTGCCCGAATGCATTGTTATTTGAAGTGACTCTGCTTTTACAGTGCATATTGTTGCACCTACTGATAAACTATGGAATCTAATTTCAGTGCTGGTAGCATTCTTCACTAGTGATAAATGCAAAGTCACCCATGTGCAGCCATCCTAAATATTACTAAAACTGGTTATATTTTTCTTGCTTAATACCACTTAATCTCCATGACTTTGTGCACTGCTGCCATCTAGTTTGGAATACTTTGCAAATTTGCATTGAATTCCTGAATCCAAGTCAATGATGCTATAACTGCTCCAATGCAGACCCCTGGGGCAGCCCACTCAGTGCTTCCACATCACCTCCATTTTGACTTAACTGCTCCACCTTTTGTTCTCTATTCGTCAGTTAATTTCTCATCCATTCCCAAGATTCATCCCGAATTCCAAAAATTTGAAGCTAATTCATGAGAGATTTGGTTAAATTCCTCAGGACAGCAATCTACAACATGTTGTGGGGATTTTCATTGCCCATTCCCATTGTCACTTCCTGAAAAAAGGTTTTGGCATCATATTTGTCTTGTAAATCCATTCTGGCTACTACTCAAACTACGTTACTGTTGTACAGATAATCCTTGAATTTATTCCAGATTAATATAATAATAATATTCCAGAGAATAAATTCAATTATGTGGCATGGAATTAAGGATGTGCACCAAATTTTCCATTGTTTATGACTTCAGTTGGTGAGAGATGGAACTAATTGGTCAATACCTGATGTGGACACTTCGATGACTGACATGTTAAACTGGTCAACTCATAGAGCCCAGAAGGGTAGACCTGACACTGGGCGTTAAGCATATTTTTCCCAACTGAGCTCTAACTACCGCTGCAAGATGCTTTCATGGGTATGATGGTCTGGCTAGGGAGGCAGTAAAAGTGCTTTATACTGGCAGGCACTGCCGTTTTCTCCTTTAAAACTCCAGAAATATGCTTCCAAACACTGGAGATCCCTAAGTTTTAGCTTTTGCCAACCAACATCCAATTTAGCAAGATGTGTCCCACCAGGGGAGACTGCACTCTATTTTGAACTTAGAGGTACTCTCCTTGTCTAAGTTTCTCAACAGTTTGGCTTTGAGGCTTATAATAAATGGATAGTGGGTTCTGATGCATGTCAGACGTCAGGCACTCAAATGGGGTTGCTGGATAGTTATCACCAGGAACTGTACCTAATCCACCCTCCTGATAGCAAGGTTCTGAGGTTAAGTGTAACATCCTTAGCCTATGTTCAGCTAACCAGAACAAGGATTGAATCCTCGACATTTGAAGCTTGAGCAGCTCAGTTATTCATTGTATATACTCTCATGTTAACTTCAATCTATATTCAATTCAAAGGCTCTCAAGTAAAGCATCACTGAATTAGGAAAGAATACAACAAGAGTCCATTTGCAGGGCAGTTGAAGTCTCTGGTATTGATTTGGTGATGGATTAGTAGTGAATATTCTTCAACTCTATAAGAATCTCTAGCTTTAGACTCTAGTTTTACCTGTTGGCAAGATCCAGAAGAATAGGAAACAGGCTTGTTGTTGATAAATTCAGTAAGCCAAAACTAGCCGATGATGATAAAACTTTGGAATCTTAATATGCTCTTGGATTTTCCTGAAACGGCACAACCAGTTCTCCAAAATTTGTGCTGTCAGCAGCTTCCACTAAGAGTTTGCCACGAGCATCCACAAGCAGTCATCATAAACAATCAAGGTCAAGGAAAGTGCAGAATTATGCCACATTCCTTTTCTAATTCCTCCTTTATGCATGGAAATTAAAATTTGAAGCCATCAAGCCATCATTTATGTACATTAGGCACAGCATGTTTGAGAAAATGCAATCGTGGAAGCTTTTCGTTTCCTAATGTAAGTCATTCTGATGCCATTAAAATGCATTCAGAGATGCAGAAGCTATCAGTCTCAGGAAGGAAAAATAAATTTGTAAAAACCCGCTTTAAAAAATTACCATGAAGCCCTCGAAATATAACCTTTTGGATCCGACCGTGCCTTACATTTTGGGTGTAAATATGCAGCCTGCTCAGAACCAGTATAAATGCAGCCACCTCTGTCTGGGGATTGAAGGGAATGGTGTATGAACGAGTAGCTGAACATCAGGGCAGAGATTTCATTGAATTGGTGCCGTACTCGGGCACTGCCTAAGAAAACAAGAAGAAGTGATATATACGCAAAAACCTTCTTCACCTTTTGCACCACAACGTGTTACAGTACTGTGGTTGGATATTTTGTCCATTTTTCAGTGCGAGTTTGTTGTTTAACTACAAGAACAAGAGGGGTGTACTATTCAAATTTTATACCTGCAGATATGCAAACAGTGACCAACCCAAAAGAATAAAAAGACACATTTTTATGTTTTCTCATAGAAGATTCATTTGACCTTATACTCACTTGGCATCACAATGCAATTTAACTTGAAAGGCAAGTACTCCCAAAATATGGATCAGGAAATCCCAGACTATAAGCGGGCCTAGTTAATTAAACTGGAGAAAATTGGGTCATTTTCAACATAAAATTGGTCAGGTCAAAGTTACAGACGGTCCCAATCAAATCAGAAACATTAAGCAACTTGAGAACACAAAAATATTTTAAAAATGTATTATAGATTCAATCAATCTAAAATGGATTCCTATCTTGTATGAAAGTGACAAGCAGCACTTGCAGGTTTTGATTTCCCTTGTGATTTGTTATGTGCTATTGCTTTTGAATCAATTTTGTTTAATGCGTTCTTCAATTCACCGTACTTAATGGCTTTGCTTTGTGAGTATGCCCCGTGCTTCTTGCATGTCCTGAATGTTGAGCCATTAGTTAAAAAGTACTTACCTGAAGTCTTTAATCATCACCAGATACTGTGCATTAAAGAGGAATTAGTGGAGCCCAACGATTAGTGATTATCAATGAGGCACCAAAAACAAAAGTCAGCCAACCCTGAATATCTTAGTTGTGTTCTGTCAGGAGAAATAGAAGGCAATTCAAATGTTGATTTTTAAAATATAAATAAGGGTGTTAAATGCAATTAGTTAATTCCAGTTACTACAAAATACCTTTAATTAATTCGATCCCTCGCCTTCATACGATGTTTGCACTTATTGTTGATTCTATAGTGCCTGATTAAACATTTGAAGGAGAGATATATATATATTTACATTGAGCATCGAGGCAACATTAGCATTGAGCAAATTTAAAGCCTAGCAGTCCCTAAAGAAAATTGTTAGGATTCCCTGGAAAAATAATCAAATATAGCAATCTAATTCATTGGATCTTGCCATTCAAGCTGTATCAACAAAGGCTTGAAAGGCACAATCCAATAGGAGAGTGTGTGCCAATATAAAGCATCGCTTCATCATGGCTTTACTTTGTCACTATGGTATTAGCAGAGTAACACCAAACAGACAGTGCTATTAAATGAATCACTTTAACATCACGCTGTCATTAATACAGTCACTGCAATCTCATTGTGCCAGTAACACACAGTCACTCTAACCGTACAATGCAATAGGCACTGAATAGATTTTCCAAGCATTGCTCTTCAGGAGCCTTGAAGGTGGTCTGGGGGCTGTAGAGCCCATTCCAGGTGATGTGGGCCCAGAGTGTCCATTCCAGGTGATGTGGGGCCAGAGTGTCCACTCTAGGTGATGTGGGGCCAGAGTGTCCAATCCAGGTGATGTGGGGCCAGAGTGTCCACTCCAGGTGATGTGGGGCCAGAGTGTCCATTCCAGGTGATGTGGAGCCAGAGTGTCCACTCCAGGTGATGTGGGGCCAGAGTGTCCACTCCAGGTGATGTGGGGCCAGAGTGTCCACTCCAGGTGATGTGGGGCCAGAGTGTCCTCTCCAGGTGATGTGGGGCCAGAATGTCCTCTCCAGGTGATGTGGGGCTGTAGTGCCCATTCCGGGTGATGTGGGGCCAGAGTGTTCACTCCAGGTGATGTGGAGCCAGAGTGTCCATTCCAGGTGATGTGGGGCCAGAGTGTCCACTCCAGGTGATGTGGGGCCAGAGTGTCCACTCCAGGTGATGTGGGGCCAGAGTGTCCAATCCAGGTGATGTGAGGCCAGATTGTCCACTCCAGGTGGTGTAAGGGGGAAAATACCCATTCCAGGTGATATGGGGGCCAGATTGCCCACTCCAGGTGGTATGGGTGTCAGAATGCCGACTCCAGCTGATGTGTAGCCAGAATGCCCACTCCAGGTGATGTGGGGCCAAAGTGGCCACTCCAGGTGGTATGGGGACCAAAATTCCCACTCCGAGTGTTGCGGGGGTCAGAGTGCCCACTCCACTGCTATGGGAAGGCAGATTACCCACTCCAGCTGCTATGGGGGCTGGGTGCCTACACAAGATGATACAGGAAGCCATGTGCCCACTCCAGTTGGCATGGGGGCTGGGATTTCCACTCAAGATGATGTGGGGCTGGAGTTCCCATTCCAGGTAGTGTGGGCAGGCGTCGTCTCCAGCTTAGCAGCACTGGAAACTTACAGTTAATGCTTTGCCTTTTTCTTGCCTTTTTTCTCCACAGTCAATTAACCTCTCCCCTACGCAATCGTTGTTAATACATTATGTGCATCTACTGATGGTAGTATCTGAGAGGCATTGGGAGAAGGACAGAGTTTCAATGCCAACCATCTTTGATACATGTTGATGTGTTGGACAGGCTGGGTCGATGTGGACTGCACTTGATACAGTGTAGTGAGAGACAGACCTCCAACACTTGATAAGATGCAACACGATTTTATTTAACGTCTAAACTATTATACATGTTCAACTGTGGGTTGACACTACGCGGACTTGACTGGAGACCTGATACTAGCCTGACCAGACTTACTAGCTACCACATGGTGTTTGCACTGGCTAGCTCACGAACTCTGACTGTCTCAGTGGCTCGGGTCCAGAGAGAACGGGAAACCTAGTGCCCTCTGGCTTTATAGTGATAGTGTCCTGTCTGGTAATTGGCTGCTCTGTTCTGTGTGCTTACTGGTCATCCTGTGTGTCAATCACTGCCTGTCTGCGCTCCATTATATACATAGATGTATATTATGACACATGCCTTGGCAGCCAAGGAGGCAGGGCAATTCTTGCAAATTTTGTGCACCTCTTTATAGGCTCTGCCCAAACACAACAGATACATGAGGAGGGGAGAGAGCAACAGCACAGTATCAAAGAGGAGACCCCGTTAATTGACCTGACACTCACAGCTCAGATAGTGGGACTGCAGCTCCCTAGGAGGCTAGTACAGAATTAGAATCAGCATGTGGTGAGTCACTGGGCACGAGTTAATTGCAGCAAATTAAGGAGTGAGGAATGGTTCATTCGTCAGCTTAGAGTTGTAGGCTGGGATTCTCCAAACTCCCGGCCAAGTGTTGACGCCGGCGTAAACACCGGAGTGTTTCCCGCCGGCATCAACGGGCCTCATGGCTCAGAGATTCAATGGGCCACAGAAGGCCAGCACTGCACCGGCCCTTGGAAAGAGCACCCCACTTAAGCCCATACCTCCACTCTATCCCCGTAACTCAGTAACCCCATCCAACCTTTTTGGACACGAAGGACAATTTAGCATGGCCCATCCATCTAACGGCACATCATTGGACCTCCCTCATACATTTTGCTGATTAATCTAAGTACATTAAAATTATTATGCTACAGATCTGTTCATGGAAAATTTAAAATGAACCAATGGGTTGAGTAGTAAATTTGAAATGAGTAACTTGGTCCAATTTTTGTCCAACTTACTTCACAACGTGTATTTTCTTAAAAATATAAATCAAGGATTGAATTGAACCCAAAAATAAAGATTTTTTTAAACACAGATTTTCATTTTAATCTGAACCGACGTGTAACACCCAATATTCCTCATTGGAATGAAAAATGCTTGTCACATTGTCCACAGCAGAAAATGTTTTTTTTTCCTGTCAATAAATAGCACAATCTATATAGGTGTCAAACCGGGATTAAACACAAGAGTTCTCGGAGTTCAAATGAAATAAAACAGCTGCCAGAAAATGCTATTGCACTCTGATAACTGGTGTGAAGACCATTACCAGCCAGGATTTTTGTTTAAATTGAATATCCCATTTATCTTTAATAACAAAATCCATAATAGTATGTGAGAAACTTCAGTGATTTTCTGATATATTAAAAGATACATATATATAAACAGCTTGTGTAGACCACTGTATTAAAAAGGTAGTTTGAAAGGCAAATGTGATGGAAAGAAAGCTTCGGTTTCCAAGGCTCAAGTTGCAGTGTTTACAATTACTCAATATCTACTGACCTGCTTACTCTGAAGAAATTTCAGTTTAATCTGTCTTTTAGAAAGGAAAAGGCTGGTGCTGATTTTATGAAGCAAAATGTTTATTCAATGTATTCTCCAGACGTTTGCAAATGGAACAGTTAGAACAGCCAAAGTCACTATAATAGGATAAAATTGCCCCATCTGCAGGACTGTTGCTAGGTGGTGTTCATTATTTGTAAGAGCACCATTCTTATGATGGTGAGCCCTATTTTTAGTTTAATTTAATTACAGAAGATTCACAGCTTTTGCACGGAATTAAAACCTGCTGTAAATGGATTAGTGCACAATGATTAAAACACCAATTAAACCAGTTATTAGGAGTTTCACTTCACTGATATGAACCAATGTGCTGTTTGCCACAGTTCCTCTGCTCCATGTGTACCTTTAAGCAAATTGAAAGGAAGTAAGAGAAAGAACTCACCCTTATAAAGCTCCTTTCAAAACCTCAGGACATTCTAAAGCACTTTACAGCTTATAAGGTACATTTGAATCATTGTCATGTTGCAAAGGAAACAAGATTTCATGCCTTCTACAAATAGAATCAATCAATCAATCATAGAATCATAGAATTTATAGGGCAGAAGGAGGCCATTCGGCCCATCGAGTCTGCACCGGCTCTTGGAAAAAGCACCCCATCCAAGGTCCACACCTCCATCCCATCCCCATAACCCAGTAACCCCACCCAACACTAAGGGCAATTTTGGACACTGAGGGCGATTTAGCATGGCCAATCCACCTAACGTGCACATCTTTGGACTGTGGGAGGAAACCGGAGCACCTGGAGGAAACCCACGCACACACGGGGAGAATGTGCAGACTCCGCACAGACAGCGACCCAATCCGGAATCAAACCTGGGACCCTGGAGCTGTGAATCAATTGTGCTATCCACTATGCTACCGTGCTGCTACTCAGTTTGACTTACGTTTCACCACAAATCACCTGTACATCAGTGTATGATACAGTGGTGTTTGAGACAACTCATTCAGACATTACAATAGTACAACCTTCGGATTTGAAAGCAATGTAAGATATTTATAAACTTATTATAAGGATTACATTAGGTTACTTAATAGACTAAAAGGTGCAATAATAAATATAATTGAATTGGAAACTGCACCCACATGTACTTGGTATAAGGCAAACACTTGCCATGTTTGTAAGCAAGGAAATGTGAGCTCATAGGATAGATATGCAGCACTTGAGTGTGTAATTGACAGAGAAAAAAAGTGTGGGACATTGCAACACCACTGAAGAGCACCCTACGCCCTTCAACATTTTCAAACTATTTGAAGCAATTCCCAAAGCTGAAATGAAAGGTAAAAGGAAATTACTGTGGATGCTGGAATCTGAAAGAAAAACAAAAAATGCTGGATATAGGAACATAGGAATTAGGAGAAGTTGGCCTTTGAGCCTGCTCCACCATTCAATCAGATCATGGCTGATCTCTTCCTGTTCCTAAATCCCTTTAACCCGTTTTTTAAAATCAGAAATAGATCTATCTCCTTCTTGAAGCTATTTAATGGTTCAGACTCTACCCAGCTATGGGGCAGCATGTTCCATAAATTCATCACCCTCTGCGTGAAGTAGTTCCTCCTCATCTCAGTTTTAAATTTACCACCTCTCAACCTAAATCTGTGACCTCTTGTCCCAGATTGTCCCACATCTTTCCTCAAATAAGGCGACCAAATCTGGACACAATACCCGATGTGGTCTCACCAACGCCCTATACAATCTCAGCAGGTCTGACAGCATCTGTGGAAAGAGAAGGGAGCGAATGTTACAAGACTGGATAACTCTTTGTCAAAACTGAGACTGTCCAACATTTTTTGTTTTTGTCTGAGATGAAGGATGTTGGGGACGGAGAGGAGTAATGGGAAAAGTGGATGAAAATGTGATGGAAAAAAACAGCCTTTTAATTCAGCAAGTTACCTGTTGCAAATACAAACAAATTGTTCTGGAAGATTTGCCCTGTGCAAAATTGAAAATGCATTCGTTAAGAACATATTTAAAATTTCATAGCACGGTATCTTCCTCATGTGTCAGATTCTGAAATCAGATTTTGTTTAATCTGTCATGAACTTCATTGTTGACCTTTGTTGCAGACATCCAAATCTTTCGGATGCTCATTATCGGGAGAGAGATTCTCCAAGGGGTCAGTCTTTGAGACGGTTTTTTACTTGTAACCAGAATCAGCGGTCTTTGCAACAATCTTTCTGGTTGGCCATTAAAGGAATCCAGGAATTCAGGCCTCCCTGATTCTTAGTCAAAGAAGACCAGCAGATTGATAACTACATCTGCCCAACTTCCTCATTCCATTAGTGGCTGTACAGCTGATGCAAGGCACAAAATCTAAAGGTCTCAGTGTATTCCGAGGTATCAAGCAGTCTATATATTCAGTCACATTTGCGAGTTGGACGTATTAGTAAACAACTCTTTACGCCAGGTTTGGCATGTACCTTCACGTGTATCTGTGCCTCAATAGACGTATCATGGGGAAAGGTCAAGAAAATTATGCTTGCTTTCTCTGGTAAGGAGAAGATTTAAAGTTAGTGCCTTTGGGGGTATTTCAAGATTGTTGGGAAAACTGATGTTATTATTGTTCATTGTAGCAACGGATTTAAATAGCAGGTGACAAATTAGACATTTATGGATTTAATTTTCCCTGCGTGTTCTTTTTAACACTTTACATCAATTCTTGTCAATGTTAGGTTAACACAACCATTAACCCACTTAAAATAAACTGACTAATGACCTAATTAACTAACAGGAACAATTATTTATATGAATGCATTAGCAGGTACTGAAATTAAAATCCATATGAAGTTAGGACAGAATATTATTTTTACAAAGGGTAATAGTCTTGTGGACAGAAAAATGTTTTAATTTATTAATTTGAACAAGTATTCCCATTGGTAGAAACAGTGCCTGAACAATTAAAAAAGGGCCATGATCACACGGCCAATTTCCCAACAGATACAAAATAAGCTTAGAGTCCCGGCAGATTGCCATCAAACTATTACTCTGAGATAGATGGTTCAGGGTGCACAAGGGTGATGAGCCAAGTGCCTGGAGGAAACAATCTAATGGGCTTCCCTATGGATCTGTTCTTGCCCCAACCCTTTTCAATCTCCAACTATCTGCCTCCAACCATGTCTCTGAAGTTCATCTATGCTGACAAGGGGCCTCTCAAGCTAGGGCAACCCGAAATAGCGATGTTGCAAAGCTGGCCAACTATTGCAAGCAACAAAACAGTCTCAAGTGTATTTCACCTCCACAATGTCAGCGCTAAGATGGAACTCAATAGCTCCAGGAATGCCAAGAAACTGAATCACGAACAACATTCCGTTTATCTTGGTGTTCCCTTGATCGAACACTGACATACAGAAAATATCTGAGCGAGACAGCAGCAAAAGTCAAAACAGGAAACAACATCCTCAGCAAACTTACTAACTCTACATGGGGTGCAGATGCTCATACCGTAAGGACATCAGCTCTTGCATCATCTGCTTGATTGCAGAGTACTGTGTGCCAGTCTGGTACAACTCATCCCACAACAGTCTTGTAGATACCCAGCTCAACACAACAAGGGGCTGGTTTAGCTCACCAGGCTAAATCGCTGGCTTTTAAAGCAGACCAAGCAGGCCAGCAGCACGGTTCGATTCCCGTACCAGCCTCCCCGGACAGGCGCCGGAATGTGGCGACTAGGAGCTTTTCACAGTAACTTCATTGAAGCCTACTCGTGACAATAAGCGATTTTCATTTTTTTTCAATGGGTATCATCTCGGGTACCCTCCAATCAACTCAACTTCCCTGGTTCCCAGTCCTGAGTCACTTCCCGCCCCCTCACATAAGAAGGGAGATTGCAACAAGAAATATATTAGAGACGGTTTACATCAATCCAAGTCACTCTCCACACAAAGACCTTACCAATCCACCTGCTGCTTGCCTCCCATCATGCCAGTCTGTATGGCTAAGTCCACTGTGCCAAGGAATAACAGCAGAGGTCCTATGGCTACAGGAATGGAACCAACACACCACCATTAAAAACCACTTCCTCATCACAGGTCCCACAGCCCACCCACCCAGCTTCAACCCGCCATGCCAAACATTGGGCACGCCTCAACTGTTTCCACGTTGGCCAAGGTCTTTGTGCAGCAAATCAGCACAAATGGGGCCTTGCAGGGAACTGGGACTGCAGCTGTCGTGCACCCCAATCAGTGACCTAAATCATTGAAGATTTTCCCCAGATAAAATTGAGCGGAAGGCTCAAGAGATCCATTTAGCCAGTGTGGCAGCCATTGCCTGGTTTGGCCATTGCTGCACACGTTCAACAAAATGAATGTAACCCCCTGTTATATTCAAGGAATGTGAAAAATAGCCAATTGGGGGCTATGGGAAGCCTTCAAGCAGCATTTTTAAAATTAATTCATGGAATGTGGGTGTGGCTGCTAGGGCACAGGTTTATTCCCCCCATCCCTAATTGCCTTGAGCTACCCAATAGAATGCACCTGAATCGCTTGCTAGGCCATTTCAGAGGAAAGTTAAGAGCCAATCCCATTTCTCACTTCGCCCTTCCATTGGGAAGACTTCTAATGATTCCAGATCATAGACGTACTTACGGTGGATGATGAATTTGAACATTGACAAACAAGTTGCCATACCAAGGAAACATGTCGAGGTCATGCATCAAGGTTAGCTCGTTGCATATTGAGAAGAAAGTCCTGGTAAAGTGCGGAAATGGGAAATGAATAAATGTAGTCGTGCCATATTTGGAACCTGCCCCTCAATGCTAATTAAAATAAGTTACAGGTTGTTAGAAAAGTTTGCAAAGTTTGACCTGATGTGGCACAGTAATGTACCGTTAATACAACAGAGAGAGTAGGAATACTCTGGCTGAATTTTCATTTCCTTGGCAGGGTAGCAGTGGGGCAGGAATTCTGCCTTCCATCGTGGTCCCATAAACCTGACACTAAGTCGGGCTCATTTAAATATGCAGTGAAGGCTCCCAGTTGTATTTCCACTGCCACAAGGGAATTTGCCACTGGAAACGGAAATATTTTGGTGATGTTGCAGTAATGCAGTCATTGAAATATCCGAAGAACCGACAGATTTAGACTTAATTACATATACACTAACCTTTCAATTCCCCCCAATATCCTGAAACCTTCAATCAAGTCACCATTTAACCTTCTAAATTTTCGGGAACGCAACTCCAGTTTGTGTCAACTACCCTCATAATCTAACTCTTGGGGCTGGATTCTCTGGTCGGCGACGCCGGAATCATGTTCGGCGGTCGGCCGGAGAATCAGTTCCCGACCAAATCGGGAGCGGCGCCGTTTTCGCAAAGATCCGCCCCCTCCAAAGCCACTTATTGACGGGCTCAGGACATTGCCTGAGGCCCGCCCCCTCGATGTACTGCCCCCGAGTGGACGAGTTCTTGACGGCATCGGTCGCGTGTGGTCTCACCAGTCGGGAACTCGGCGTGGCAGCTGCGGACTCAGTCCAGCGCCGCCACAGTCAGGGGAGGGCCGATCTGCAGGCACAGGGAACTTTATTAGAGGCTTGAGGCACTGTGGGGGGATCTGGGGTGTGTGAGCCAGCCAAAGGGGAGCATTATTTGGTGGGCCTGGTCCGCGAGCGGCCTCCACATGTAGCACACAGCAGCCGCTGCAGGCCGCCGCTGTGCGTATACCCGGCAATTCTCTGGGCCGTATCGGCGGCTAGAGCCGGCATGCTAGATCCAGCAAAACGGGGAACCGGTGTTATGCCATTTTTTCTGGCATAAACGCGACCATTCCCAAGCCGGTGTGGGGACATAGCCTCAGAATCGGAGGATCCTGCCCATGGAGTCCATGGACTCGATTTCACCAAATGGGAACAAAGTCCCATAGCGAGCACGTTTAACTGCATATTTCCCAGCGTTCGCATCAACAAACATTGATAGGGGCTTTTCACAGTAACTTCAATGCCGTTACAATGTAAGCCCACTTGTGACAATAAAGATTTTTATTATTAATAATGATCTTTATTAAGGAGCGGCACAGTAGCACAGTGGTTAACATTGTGGCTTAACAGCTCCAGGGTCCGAGGTTCGAATCCCGGCAGAATCTGCACGTTCTCCCCGTGTCTGTGTGGGTTTCCTCCGGATGCTCCGGTTTCCTCCCACAGTCCAAAGCTGTGCAGGTTAGGTAGATTGGCCATGCTAAATTGCCCTTAGTGTCCAAAACGGCTTAGGTTGGGTTACTGGGTTGCGTGGATGAGGTGGAGGTATGGGCTTTGGTGGGGTGCTGCGGGGGCCGCTATGGACTCGGTGGGCTGGGTGGCCTCCTTCTGCAGTGTGGATTCTATGATTCCATGATTATTATTAGTTGGGGATGACTTTTGTTGGGGACGTGGTGGTCCCAACCTCAGGCCAGGAAACCGGGGTAACCCTGCCATCCCCGTTTGTGGGAGACCGGCCAAATTCCATGCCAAATTTGCAGCCAATGAGATACCATTGGGCCTCCTGTCCCTTTGAGGGGTGAGAGCCAGCCTTCAAGAGTTGCCAGCCTATCAGAAGGCCAGCAGCTCTTCAGTCCCACCAGCACTACCAGGAGCGTTGGCCATTGACGGGACTGCATGCAACACATTGGAGGATGGTCACTGGGAGCAAGTCAGGTGGAGGGGGAAATTGTTGACAGCCTGGGGCTGTTACCATGGGGGCTGCCATTGCTGGCTGGTGGGCTCTCTTTGGAGCACAGAATGCTCGATTAGGAGGAAGGGTGCCAAAGTTTATCAAGCAGTCTTCAAGTTCACCAGGAGCTCACCTGGTAAAATTGCAATGACTTTGAGAAGATGCCACTTAAGGGGAACAATTAGCCTATGGACAGGTGGGCCATTCTCAGCCTCTTCTTTGCATTGGCATAATACCTTGACAGCAGAAAAATGATGGGCACCCCTCACCCCTCACCCCCCCCCCCCCCGATTTTTGAGCCCCGCCGCCTTCTCCCAGCCCACTCCTACATAAAATTCAGCCCTTGTTCTCACTTGGTCTCTTCATCAAAGTCACTAATGTAGACTGTAACAGTAAGAAGTCTTACAACACCAGGTTAAAGTCCAACATGTTTGTTTCAAACACTAGCTTTCGGAGCACTGCTCCTTCCTGAGGCTTCCTAAGACTTTTTACTGTGCTCACCCCAGTCCAATGCCGGCATCTCCACATCGTAGATTGCAAATAATAGCTGAGACCCTACCAACCTGCAAATTACCCATTTATTCCTGCTCTTTGCTGTGTCCATCAACCAATCTCAGTTTCCTCCAATTCCATGAGCCCTAGCACACTGCATCCGATTGGATGCTTTCTGAAAATCTAAATACACTACATCCACTCATTCACCCTTATCTACCCAAACTAATGACACAAAAATAATCTGTGTAGATTCTTCGTAATCATATTATGATTTTCTGCAACAAGTCGGCTGCCTTATAGCTTCCTGTTCTATCCCTCCCTACTTTCTTGAAATTCATGCTGCAGTCCCTCAGAGGCTAATATATCTTTCCAGAGATGTCGGTTCAATAACACCGCTGTCCGGCATAGCTTCTACCACTTGTATTCTAGGCCTCTAGATTTGAAGCATAGCATTCCATCAATTTTTTTTAAATGTCCTCTACCTATCTGATCATTTCAATGATCCACCTGCACCAGCCCTTAAGTCTCTTTGAACCTTCACTGTTCGGGCATTCATCATTTCAACAAAAACTATGTTCAGTTCTTTTTAGGTCCAAAGCAAGTGTCCTCCAATGCTTACATTGAAATCAATGGATTCAGTTAATCTACATCTTTGTAAGTTAATGCTTCCATCTACAGCATTTACAATGCTGCCAATCTTGGTGTCATTGATAAACTGGGATAGTTGGCTCGCAAGCCCATCATCTAATTTGTCTAATTATCTAATGAATGTAATGAACAGTTGAGACAGATTTCTGTCGGACATCACTAATTATGTTCCGCCAATTAGAAGACTCGCCCCTTCGCCCAACTTTCTTTGTCTGCCCCTCTGCCAATTTCTTTACTGCTCAATAATTTGCCTTCAATTGCAATAACCTCTCCTTTGGTTAACTGTCTCTTATGAGGGACTTTATGGAATTCCTTCTGGAAGACTCTATCCATTTCTTTTTCGAAAGAAAGATGGCACCGGAGCGAGGCGACTTCTAGCAAGCTGTGCCCAGCATACCCTCTAATTCTATCTTTTACTCTCGTTCTGTGCTTCTAAAACTTCATTCTAACTCTTTTAAATTATCTAACAATGTTAACATTATATTTTGCCGTCTCTCCTTCCTTCCCTATGTACGCTATGCATTGTTTGTACAGCATGCAAGAAACAATACTTTTCACTGTATACTAATACATGTGACAATAATAAATCAAATCAAATCAAACCATTAATTTAGTCACCTCTTCAAAAATCCATACAGGTTTGTCAGGCTTGATTTACCATCTACAGGTCCTCTCTGATAAGCTGAAATATTGGAAGGTGTTCAGAAACTCAATCCTTATGTACAGAATCTAATCATTTCCCAACAACAGATGTCAAACTGATCTATCACACCCTGATTTTCCTCTTTTACAGGAATGGTTCCAGGGATGAGAGATTCACTTATGAGGATAGAATGGAGAGGTTGGGAGTGTTCCCCTTGAAGAGAGGAATGCTAAGAGGATTTGACAGAGATGTTCAAAAGCATGAGGGAGAAAACAGTGATACTTTACAGAGTAGAAAGGGAGAATCTGCTCCCCCTTGTAAAAGGATCAAAAAAATGAGACAGCACAGGTTTAAGATGATTTGCAAGAGAAGCAAATGCGGGGCGCGATTCTCCGCTCCCACGCCGGGTGGGAGAATCGCGGGAGAGCCGCTCTGGCACCCCCCGTGATTCTCCCACCCCCCCCAAAATGGCATGTCGCGTTTTGCGATTCTCCAGCCCAGATAGGCCGAGCGGCCTGCTGTTCCGGACCGGTTCACGCCGGCGGCAACCACAACTGGTCACTGCCGGTGTGAACATGGCGCCGACAGCTGTTTTGTGGCTTGTGGGGGTGGAGAGGGGAATGAGCACCACGACCGTGCTCGGGAGGGGACTGATCAGTGCCCACCGATCGTCGGGCCGGCGTCTCAATGGGACGCACTCCTTCCCCTCCACCGCCCCGCAAGATCAAGCCGCCACGTCTTGCGGGGCAGCGGAGGGGAAGACGGCAACCACGCATGCGAGGCTGACGTCATTAGGCGCGTCGGCCGCGTCATTCTCGGCGCGCCAGGCCTTGACGCCAGCGACAAGACCCGGCGGCTGAGATTCACGGCATGGCTCTCCTAGCCCCCCGGCGGGGGGAGAATATGGGGCCAGGAGCGGCCTCCGACGCCGTCGTGAACCTCTCCGCGTTTCACGACGGCGTCGGACCTGCCGGAGAATTCCGCCCGTGATGTCAGAAAAAACGTTTCCACACGACGAATGGTTCGGGTTTAGACGGCACTGCCTGGAAGAGTGGTGGAGGTGGGATCAATCGAGGCATTCAAGAGGGCATTCGATGATCACTTTTTAAAAAATAAGTTTAGAGTATCCAATTGCTTTTTTCCAATTAAGAGGCAATTTAGCGTGGCCAGTCCAACTTCTCTGCACATCTTTTGGGTTGTGGGGGTAAGACCTACACAGACACAGGGAGAATGTGCAAACTCCACACGGACAGTGACCCAGGGCTGGGGTCGAACCTGGGACCTCAGCGACGTGAGGCAGCAGTGCTAACCACTGTGCCACCAAGCCACCCTATTCGACCATCACTTGAATGGAAACAATACGCAGGGGTATGAGGAAAAGGCAGGGGAATGGCACTAAGTCATGATGCTCGATTGGAGAGCCGGTATAGACACGGTGTGTCAAATGGTCTCCTCTTGCGTCTTAAGAAGAATTATGCGATGCAATAAAACATTGAGAAAACATGGGTAAAGGAACGAAGCTTCTCGTCACTTTGGTGTCATGAGCTGCACTCTGGACAATAGGACTGGCTGATGCGACAGATGTCCAGAGCTTTTGTATTTAATGCACATCTTTATTTGCTTTAAACAGTGATATATTTAAATTGCCTTTCCTCAAGATGTTTGTTTAAAATAGGAATGATTTCTTTAAATGTATGTCAACAGCGGGGAGCCTGACCCAACAGTAACATACATTTATAAAAATCGGTCCTCATGTTTCAGCTTGTCTTGTTTCAATTGAACAGTTCCTTTGAAGTCGTGACAGAAATATAGATAGCCTGGAAACAGTCTGTGCATAGTCAGCAACAAACCATTCAGGGATCTGGTGCCAAGGCCAGTTCAGACAGCAAATACGACTATTTATTATTTTCTAATTTCCAGGGGGAGATATTTAAACTAGTAATTGTAAGCCTATAGTGCATCATAGTTTTTATTTATCAAGCCATTTGCAGTTTAATAAATCTGCCAGCAGTTTATAATCTAGATCCAGCTCTGGTGCTATTTTATGAAATTGAGGTTAAATGAGATTATACACTGCACCATGAAGCCAAAAAAAAAAGCAAACTTGATTCCCAAATCTGGGTTAGTTTGCGTTCGATGTGATGCTAAAATGTCTGCAAA
Source organism: Scyliorhinus canicula (assembly GCF_902713615.1). NCBI lineage: Eukaryota > Metazoa > Chordata > Chondrichthyes > Carcharhiniformes > Scyliorhinidae > Scyliorhinus > Scyliorhinus canicula. The sequence goes on along the minus strand of NC_052148.1, from coordinate 243,716,381 downwards.
AATTTCACACCAGACCCCACCTACTGCCGACCCACCAATTTCCGGGTTTGGTGAGAGACAGGGAGCCATTCTGCTCCCTTGAGGTGGGTTGGCCAGTTAAATATTTGAATGAAGCTGCCATCCTTTGATTTAAAACTCCACAGCATGTGGGTAAACCCAAACCTCCGCGTTTCCCAACTGAAACTTTGCTGCCCCACCTCCACAGCCCACCCAAGTTAAGACGTGGGAGCAGAAGTAGGCCATTCGGCCCATTGAGCGTGCTCAACTTCACTTTCCTGCCTTATCCCCATAACCCTTGATTCCCTCACTGATTAAAAATCTGTCCATCTCAGCCGTGAACATGTTTAACGAGCCAATCTCTACAGTTCTCTGCAGTAAAGAATTCCACAGATTCAGTATCCTCTGAGAGAAGAAATTCCTCCTCATAGCTGTCCTAAATGGGCATCTCCTTACTCTGAGATTATGCCCCAACGCTAACCCTAACCCTAACAGACTCTCTCACAAGGGGAAACAACTTCTCAGCATCTACTCTGTCAAGTCCTCTTGGGAATCCAAATGTTTCCAAAAGGTCACCTCTCACTCTTCTAAACTCTAATGAGTACAGGCCCAACCTACTCCACCTCTCCGACTAAGAAAATCCCTCCATACCCAGGATCAACCTCGTGAACCTTCTCTGGACTGCCTCCAATGCCAGTATATCTTTCCTTAGATAAGGGGACCAAAACTGTTCACAGTATTCCAGGTCTAACTAAAGCCTTGTATAGTTTCAGAAGGACTTCCCTATTTTTATACTCCATTCCCTTTGAAATAAAGGGCAACATTCCATTTGTCTTCCCAATTAGCTGCTGAACTTGCATGCTAGTTTTGTGTGCTTAATGCATGAGGATCCCCAAATCTCTCTGTCCTGCAGTTTTCTGCAATCTTTCTCTACTTAAATAATGTTCAGCTTTTTTATTCTTCTGACCAAAGTACATAACTTCACATTTTCTTCCATGTTATTCCATCGACCAAGTTTTTGCCCATTCACTTAACCTGTCTATATCCCTCCATAGATTTTTGGTGACATCCTCACCACTTGGCTTGCCACTTACCTATCTGTCATCCATAAACTTGGCAATAGTACAGTCACTTCCCGCATCCAGATAGTTATATATATTGTAAATAATGGCAGCCCCTGCCACTAATATCTGTGGGATGGTTTAACTCCGTGGGCTAGTCAGCTCGTTGTGATACAGAACAAGGCCAGCAGGGCGAGTTCAATTCCCTGAGGTGTGGTGACCTTCAGTTTAACCACCACCAGTCAGCTGTCCCCTCAAAGGGGAAAGCAGTCTATGGTCATCTGGGACTATGGACTCTGGACACTTTTCCTCACTCTAACTCTCCAACTTCCATTAGTTAACCAATCCTCTATCCATGCTAATATATTGCCTTCAACACCATGAGCTCGTATCTTATTAAGTAATCTTTTGTGTGCTGCCTTGTTAAATATTTTTAGAAATGCAAGTATATTCCATCCACTGGTTTCCCTTTATCTATCCTGCTCGTTGCCACCTCAAAAAATTCCAATAAATTTGCGAGGTATGATTTCCGCTTCATGAAGCCATGCTGACTCTACTTGATTATGTTATGCCGAGCTGAAAGCAATTTAACCCTCCCCCAGGCTGGAAACACAAAAAGACCCCAGGGACTCTCCCTACTCAAACAACAGTGCATTAGGCCAGGCTTTTTACTCCAGTCAATTTCACCTCTGGCTCCTAAAAGCTTTCTGGCGGGTCCCAGGCGCTGATTGCTCAGGGTTGTCAGGGGAGGCTTGTTCTCGATCCAGTCGGGCTGCGTGCTTCTGTGAGGACGGTCTACCTTTCGCCGTGTTCAGTTCCTCACGTGGGATCTTCACTGTTTTGGCGGTGTTTAGTCTGGGTTTTGGTCACTGGTAGGGTCTTCCCGGGTCACTTGTTCGGTGGTCTGGTCAGGCGTTCCTGGAATCGGCCCTTGGAGAGACCTTGTCACGCCTCCACGTTGATCTTTTTCCTTTCCTTCTGCCATTGCCAAATAGTATTTTTCCCTATCCCCTTCTTCCTTCGCCAATCTTTCCATTTCTATTTCCTTTTGAAAAGCCCTCTCTTATTCCCTTTCTTCTGCCATTATCAATCTCTCCTTTTCTTTCATTTCCAATTTCTTCAGTTCAATTTATTTCTGTTTATCTTTTTCCTGCATTTCTCCTTGTTTCATTTGTAATTGAATTCCAGCAAATTCCAATGATTCCGGCAGTGCCTCTGGCAAATTTAACTGTTGAGCTATGCCATGTATTATCTCTACCTCCCTCACCCCTATAGATAAGGTTAACTGCAGCTTCTCTGCCACCCTAACACTTTTGCATCTGAAAGTGCCATCTCACTCACTCCCTATTTGATCTGCAAAACCTGAAAGAATGCAATTGTTCCACAATAGCCCCAACCAAACAAAGAATTATTCTTAAGATCCTGGAAAAGAGCCCCCAATTTTATTACAATCCCAGACCAAACCCCAACATTGGCTAGAAGCCCCATTATTTTATTTTGTAAGACTGCATGGAAAGAATACTTTGCTATCACAGATATCATCCTTATTCCATCTCAAAGAAGAAAGAACATTACAACACAGGAACACCTGTGTTTTTGCCCACCATACCTGTGCCAATTATGATTCCTTAATTAGACCAGCTACTTACTGCCCAAATGATCTGTATTGCTCCACTCCCTGCCTGTTCATGTGTCTATCAAGAAACATCTTAAACGTTGCTATCATGCCAGCCTCCACCGGCAACGCGTTCCAGGCACCCACCACCCTCGCGTGAAAAACTTTCCCCTCACATCTCCCCTAAATTTTTCCCTCTCACCTTGAACCTGTGCCCCCTTGTAATTGAGTCTTCCACCCTGGGAAAAAGCTTCTGACAATTCACCCTGTCTATACCTCGTGTAATTTGTAGACCTCAATCAGATCTCCCCTCAGCTTCCATCATTCCAATGAAAACAATCCGAGTTTATTTAACCTCTCCTCATAACTAACACTCTCCAGGCCAGGCAAGATCCTCATAGACCTTTTTTAAAAAATGTATTTTATTACAAACGTATATAAGAAAAGTTACAACGCATAAACAACCCGAGAAACAGGCTTCCCCACAATTATACAGTTTGTACAAATGTTTTCGCATCAACCTTTGCACTCTCTCCCAAAGCATCCATGTCCTCTGATAGTGTGGCGACCAGAACTGCACGCAATATTCCAAATGTTGCCTAGCTAAAGCTTTATACAACTGTAACATGATCTGCCAACTCTTGTACCCATTGGCACTGGTCAATGGAGGCAGGCATGCTGTATGCCTTCTTGACCACCTTATCCACCTACATTGCCACTTTCATGGAACTATGGACCTGAACGCCCAGATCCCTCTGTATGTAAATGTTCCGGAGGGTTCTGCCATTTACTGTATAATTCACACCTGAATTTGATCTTCCAAAGTGCATCACTTCGCATTTGTCCAGATTGAACTCCATCTGGCATTTCGCTGCCCAACTCTGCAATCTATCTATATTCTGCTGTATTCTGTGATAGTCCCCTTCACTGTCTGCAACTTCACCTATCTTAGTGTCATCTGCAAACTTGCTAATCAGACCATCTACATTTTTTTCCAGATCATTTATGTATATTGCAAACAACAGTGGCCCCAGCCAGCACCCTGTGGAACATCGCTAGTTACAGGTTTCTATTCTGAAAAACCTCCTTCCGCTGTTATTTTCTGTCTCCTGTTGCTAAACCAGTTCTTTATCCATCTAGCTAGCACACCCCGAATGCCTTGCAACTTTACCTTTTGTACCAGTACTAACTTTTGTACCAGGACACGTACTAACATATGACATGTTTCCTTCCTGTCTCTCCTCATTAAAAGTCACTTAATATTGAGTTCCCAGCCTTGCTCTCCTTGTAACCACATCTCTGTAATGACTGTAAGGTAATACCCATCAATCTCAATTTGTGCCATTAATTCATTTATTTTGTGCCAAATAATACATGCATTTAAGTATAGGTTAAGATTCAGCCAAATATTTTCATGATTGACTCTTTAGCATTTTACGAATCACTGAGATATTAGACACACCCCAGTTCATAGGGAATGAAGGCTCAAATACAGAGGTAGCTGAGGCATTGAGTTTGAAAAGAGTAAAAATCCAGAAACACAAGGCAAATAATTCTGGGTTTCTTACTATCAAAGCATTCAGGCTTAGCACACAAAGCTGACACCAATAAAAAGAGAGCATGGCAGTAGGTATCATAAGTGCAAATTACAGTGTTGAATTCTATTGCTGGAATGATGTGTAATAAGAATAGTTTGCTGTTGAACAGAGGCTTGGAGTTGGCAAAGTCACCTTCAGCTGCATCAGGATTAAGATCGCATGAGAGCATCATGGATACTTCCTCTATTGGAATGAACAGATGGTTTTGGCTGTGGACCCATCTGCAAGTGGAGTCAATGCTGTTCTATGATCTGGCAGTGAGATGCACAAATTGTGTTGGGGAATCCAATTTTTGTCCTCAACACTTCAATCTTTCTGTCATATAACACACCCTAGAGTGCTGAAGCTTGGACAACTTGTGGAAACCATATCAAGGTCTGAGAAGAGCACGATCAATGCTGCCTCAGAAAACAATCTTGTGAACCAAGTGGAAACATGAGTGTATTCCAAGGCACAAACATGACATGAATAGAAGCTATGTTAATCTCACATCAGCTGAGATGAATCTTGTTGTGATATAATGTACATGTGGGAGGCACGGTGGCATGGTGGTTAGCACTGCAGCCTCACAGCTTCAGGGCCCCACGTTCAATTCCAGCCTTGGGTCACTGTGTGTGTGGAGTTTATACGTTCTCCCTGTGTCTGCGTGGGTTTCTTCTGGGTGCTCCAGTTTCCTCCCACAGTCCAAAGCTGTCAAGGTTATGTGGATAGACCATGCCAAATTAATTAGGTAGGATTACTGCGTTATGGGGATGGGGGGGGGTTAGTGGATTTTGGGGATAGGGTGGAGTTGTGGTGCAGAAGACTGCCAGAGACTCAAATGGGCAGTTTACTTATTGGAGACATTCTCACAACAGAATCTGCTGGAGAGAGCTGCACAGGAGAGTCAAGACCAGGACAGAGCAGATCTAGTGTTAGCTCTGTACAGAGTTACAGGGCCTCTGGTTCACAGCCTGCAAAGAAGAAATTTAACTTGAGAACAAAGTAGTATAAAAATGATTTCTTGAGTTTTGGTTTTGTCACTTGAGCCAATGCAAATCAGGAAAAAAAGCACATATATGTTGGGCTCGATTCTCCGCAAATGCGGCGAGTCGTAAAGGCTGCCGTGAAACTGGCCGTGTTTCACGGCAGCCTCCGCGGCCCCTCCCGGGACCCAATTCTCCCCCCCAGGCGGGGCTAGCAGCGCGGCCCCGTGAAGCACGGCATTAGCGACCGTCGCTAAGCCCACGAACCAAGCGTCATGGCGGCTGACGTGCACGATGACGTCAGCCGCGCATGCGCGGGTTGGACGGCTCCAACCCGTGCATGCGCGGATGACGTCACCATGCATATGCGTCAAACCCGCGCATGCGCCTCATGCCCCTCAGCCGCCCCGCGGACTGATCCTGCCGGGTGGCGGAGGAACAAATAGTGCGTGGGTTTCGGACCCGCTGCCCGCGATCGGTGCCCACTGATCGCAGGCCCATGCCACCCTTGGCACGGCCGTGGTGCACCCATCCCAATCGGTGCCATGGTTGTCCAGGACGGCACTTTGCGGCCGTTTTCACAAACGGTGAGAGCAGGTGTGTTTGCGTTTGTGAAAACGGCCGTAAAGGCCCGGGAACTCGGCCCATCGGCCTGGGGAGAATCGCTTTTCGCCGTAAAAAATGGCGAGCAGCGATTCGTGTCATGGGGCGGCCGTGGGGGGGGGAAGAATAGCGGGAGGGCGGGAAAAATGTCGGGAAGGCCCTCCCGCTATTCTCCGACCCGCCGTGGGCAGCGGAGAATCGCGCCCGTTATATGCAGGAATGTACTGGAAAATTAAAGGAGAAGTTACAGATTTTGAAAGAGAAGGGGTGGGTGAAAAATTCCTTTTGAGTTTGAGAACTCAGAGTTAGTTATTAATATAAAAATGACTCCAAATTAAAAGACTACACTGCTGCAGCTGACCTGTGATACCACATTAAAAACACACCAAAAGCCCATGATGCTGTCAGCATTCTGGTGTAACAACTCCCAGGAGTATACAGTGCTGAATAAAACAAGCATTTTGTTGCTAGTGCCCTTCACAATGACATATATGTGTGAGGTTGGATTTTCGATCTTCATACAGGTGAAGATGACACAAAGGAACTGGCTGCACCTGATATGCACATTTCCTTCTCCTCCTTTGAACCTTATTAAAGTGAGATCATGAGGACCAAACAGGCTTCCCTTTCACATTAAAGGTAAGCGGACATGACATGTGTCACGAAGGTCGGTCGATGTGGGCTGCGTAGGAGGGTCAGCGTGATCGTGAAGTTCGCCCAGCGTGGGTCCCTGTCAGGGAAATAAAAGGTCAGTACTTCGAGTTTTCACCAAAGGTCTTTTAATTAAGCACGAATTCGTGGAGGGCAGGGATGAACAAAGGCCATTCCAAAATGCCCTGTATTACAGAGTTAAAAGCACATATTTATATCATGCAGTAAACAATATCTAGGACAAAGGCATGGCTTTAGATAATGGAGAGAGACAGAAAACAAGCAGCCGCAGCCATGTTTTAATAATAGAACCTTGGGAAATGGGCTGTCTCTAACCTAAGCATCAGAAAAATCATGTTGTCAGCAAAACAATGTGCAGCTGTACATTGTTTACATTGTAGAACCTTCTGAATATTTCATACAGAACTCTTGGATGAAATAAGGCTAAATATCCATCATGCTTTGCCAAGTGCCAATTCTCATAAAATATAGTCAAAAAGCTAGTGAATACCCTTAAGCAGGCAACTAACCCGCACACTAAAGTCCCTTCTACAGTCCCGAAGGTTGGCTGGTTGGCAAAAGTAGGCCATGGAAAAAAAAGTTTGAAAAACACTTACATTCAAACAAAAGGAAATGTTGAAAAACTATCTCAAAGCCTTCTCTAACGTCTATTCTATTAACATCAACTCCTGAGAAACAGATGACCAAACGCAACCAACATCGTGAACCATCATTGAAAATTACATCAAGAGCTTCCAATTATCAAGAGCAGACTCTGAGAGAGAATGGCAAGAGATGGAGAGGGTAGCTGGCTCGAGCCAACAATCCGGCACCACCTTTACCAGCTAACAACTGATGTCCTCCCTGCGGGAGAGGATTGCCGGTGATGATCAAGTGTCTCATCGAAGAATGAACAAAATCCATCCAGCTGAAGCAAGCAAGTCTGTCTGGCAATATGGTGCAGTATAAAGTTATGGCCTTTTACTGCTATCAGCTAATAAACTGTTTGAGGTACAGAAATGGCCTTTTTCTGGGCGTTCAATTCTTCATTCACAAATCCTTTGTGACTAATCTCGTGAGCCAGGCTACCCTGTTGACAAAGGAACCATGTATCCTATTCTTCTTCATCATTTTAATGTAAATGTCAGTGTTGTTATTTAATGGAAAGTACATTTCTTTGCTACAGATTCCCAAATAAATTCAATATCTAAAAGGCTGTTATTACATTATTGATATGACCGTATTGCAAGTCGGGTTGTGTTCATTTACTTTGTTCTTCGCATGGTTTATTTGTGACAGAGATATACATTGTTTTTGTTCACTGCATTGCAGAGTTGGTTTCCAGTATATAAAATATACATCAAACATAGTGGTACCACTTTAAAATACTTAATGCAGTAACGCCCTCCAGTGTGATGTCTCTCCTGGAATATCTCGCTTCCCCCGGCCCCTATCCTGCCCCCCTCCAGCCCCCCCCCCCCCCCCCCCCCCCCCCAACCCCCGATCATACAACAAAATTAATAATTTAACACTGTCAAAATCAAAAGCTCAGTATTATTTTTCAATGAATAGGTTAGAAGAATGCGGTCTGATTATAGCACTATGGTGGGGTTGGTTTCCTCTCCATAGGGTGGATTCATGTCAGTTTGATTGCATGAGTTTCACAGCAGCTTTCAGCCTGATCTGAAAAAAAACCATGCTCATCGACTCATTTCCCGCCCCCCCCCCCCCCCCCCCCTCTGAAAAATCTCTGTTGAGTTAATGAGAAAATCAGAGGCCATCCTGATGACCCTATCCTTCCACTGTAATTTGGCCCCTCCGAGACTCCCTTTCAAACTGGGAAAATGGGAATTTGCAAAGATTAAGAGAGGTGGGAGACTTCTATAATTTCCCAAGGTCAGGAGCATGGTGAATGCAGCAGAAGAACAATTTGGTGAGAAATACCGCCTGCCATTTGAGGTTATGGTGAGTGACTCAGGAACACATCAACTCCTGCTTGAAATTCATGTGCACGCATTCGGTGGATGTATAGGTGTTTGTGGTACGGCAATTAGCCTGAGAATTTATAGAAAAATAATAATGCTGCGTGGATTCATTCAAAATAAGCTCTGTGAAGACGACATGCTGCTCGGAATCGAATACTGTACTTCAGTTGGCGCAGTCCAATTTTAAAAACCAATTTACTTCTGATAAGATTGATGTATGCTTAAAGTACATTTCCTTTTTAGAGTTTGGATAATCTATTTGGGATTTAAATTTACCTCAGTGATATTTCAGACCCGTGGAAAAAGTGAGTCATTTAATTATTTCTTCATTCTACTGGCAAGGCAAAGCGTCTGGATCAGGTGAACAATCCATTAACAGGACAATAATCAAGTAAAGATCATTCCGTGACTGCTCCAGGTTGTGCACAAACCTTTAGTGGGGTTATTGGGGAAGGAATAGTAGATGAGATGACACTGCTCTCACACTGGCTGACAAAAACGACATGAATAATTCCTCAGGTAACCCTTATTTTGCAGCCGCCTGTAATCTAAAATCTTCTGTCCCCAGGCAGGAAGAAGTAGCCTGAGTTTGCAGTTTGTAGCAAAATTGTCATGTTTCCGGTGTAATTATGTTTCCATAACAGTGGGCGGAATCTAACCAAAAAATGGCAAAGTGCCAGTTCTGGTGGGAAAACCGGTGTGAATCCCACCGATGGTACAAGAAAGAGTGAGTGGATGTGGTGTATGCTGTCACTCTGGCGAGGCCGGAGCCTTTTAGAGCCAGAAACCAACTCCAAACATATTGGGGCATCGTATTTAAAGGGTGCCCCGACCAGCGCCGCAGTCCTAAAGCCCCCATCCCACGGAGTCTCGAGGGCTCTCCGCCCTCACTGGCATTCATCGGCTACAACACCTCTCTCCGCCCAACATTCTTCATCAGCATCCCGTCACTCATCGACATTCGGCAGTGGCATCCCCTCCCCCCACCCATCAACACATATTTTCACCCCCCCCCCCCAAAATAGGGTTCCCAATAGGGTCCACCCCTGGAATGGCCCCGGCACAGATTGGCACTTCTAGGTCAGCACTGCCAGGTTAGCACTGCCAATCCCTAAGTCTGACAATGCCCCACTGGCAGTGCCAATCTATGCCAGTGGGCATGCCCCTCTACCCACCCTGGAGGCTGTACTTACCTCTGCACCCCCAGAGTTATCCCCTCAACTGCCTCATGCCTGGTCAAGTCTATAGAAAAGATACCAGCGCCTGCCGAATATTCGGTGAGGGGGGATGGTCCAGAGAGAGTGCTCGCTAATGACATGCCAATGGATTTAAATGAGGCTCCCGGGCTCGCGCGGCATAATTTGCACTACTTGATCAGAGAGCGGGGTGAAAATTCCAAAACCCAATCACATCGGACAATCGTGTTTCTCGATTCCGAATTTTGAGGACACGTTGAGTTTCTCACAAGCGGAGGGTGCTAGCTGCAAATTACACCCTCTGTGTGTTCACTGCTTACCAATACAAAAACTGAACATCTTCTGAATTAATACTTGTTGACAAATTTCTGTCACACTGTTTCACAACATGTGTTATTGTGAGAACTATAAGAAGCCTGATACAGCTCAGAAAAATATTTCTGTTGATATGTCACATACGAGTCTCATGGTGTTTTTATGTGGCACTTTGCTATTTACATGATATTAATGATGTCTTCAAACTGCAAATTATATCACTGCACTTCATGCTAATTCAAAAGGTATAAAACCAGCTTTTCAAGTCAAAGTAAACCTTAGTGAAATGTTCTCCCCATACAGCAGTTAGAGTCCACCATGTCCTAACTGTTCTGAATCCTCAGTTTCATTCATGACTTGGAGTGTCACAAGCTGAAGAAGTGGAGGTGCCAGTCTGTACAATGGCATATTTGAGATCTATTGATAGGATTCAGGTCAGGCAAGTGGTCCGGATCCCCAAAAACAGCTGCATATATATTTTTTAACAGGTTTGCAAGATCCGTTACCTTGCTCAAGAGGCCATGGGTCAGTAATCCAAAAAATAGCGGCCCTACCTGAGGACAGGAATATGGCAGAGTTTCTTTTGGCATGGGGCTGGAAAGTGCCATAGATAGATGCAAAATGGGGTCAATGCCGCATGTCAATGATGTGCTGTCCTACTGACGCTTCAAACTCTTATAATGGCAATGCTGGAGGACAGCAACTCCAGTCTTGGTGTAACTGCTGTGAGTGTATCATAGGCCATGAGCCCTATATATTGATAACTAAAAACCCAACCAAACAGTGGTATAATTACAAGTACACGAATATGTATTGATGGACAGGGGGTAGAATGAGCAACACTTGAACATCACTGACGCACCTGCATTTAGAAACCGCCTTTTTCCACAAAATAGTGTATACACTGTGGCCTGTTTTCTGGCGTTGGAGGAAGCTCGCCATTGGTTGTCAGTGGAATCTTCCTGTATCGGCGATGTCAATGCCATTTTGCGAGGCTTTCCCATCCTGCCATTGTTCCCTGCCGCGGGGGCGGGGGGGAGGGGGGGGTCATCTTCGGTGGGGCCGGACAATTCCGCTGGTGGGAAGGACTGCAAAATCCTACCCATAATCTCGACAACATTCAAAATGTACACTTATATGTTAGAGTGAGCATTGCGTTTTAGAGTCATAGAGGTTCACAGCATGGAAACAGACCCTTCAGCCCAACTTGCCCATGCCACCCACTATTTATCACTAAGCTTGTCCCAATTGCCCTCATTTGGCTCACATCCCTCTCTCCCCATTTTACCCATATAACTGTCTAAATGTTTTTTAAAAGACAAAATTGTACCTGCCTCTACTACTGCCTCTGGCAGCTCATTCCAGACACTCACCACTCTCTGTGTGAAACAAGTGCTCCTCTGGACCCTTTTATAACTCTCCCCTCTCACCTTGAACCTATGCCCTCTTGTTTTAGACTCCCCTATCTTTGGGAAAAGATTTTGACTATCTGCCTTATCGATGCCCCTCATTATTTTATAGACTCTGTAAGATCACCCCTAAGCCTCCTACACTCCAGGGAAAAAAGTCTCAGTCTATCCAGCCTATAAACTATCAAGTCCTGGTAGCATCCTAGTAAATATTTTCTGCACTCTTTCTAGTTTAGTAATATCCTTTTCTATAATAGGGTGACCAGAACTGTACACAGAATGCCAAGTGTGGCCTTACTAATGTCTTGTACAACTTCAACAAGACGTCCCAATTCCTGAATTCAATGTTCTGACCAATGAAACCAAGCATGCCGAATGCCTTCTTCACCACCCTGTCCACCTGTAGCTCCACCTTCAAGGAGTTATGAACCTATACTCCTAGATCTCTTTACATAGAACATTACAGCGCAGTACAGGCCCTTCGGCCCTCGATGTTGCGCCGACCTATGAAACCACTCGTTCTATAACTCTCCACAACACCCGACCAGTAACTGAGTAAGTCCTTCCCTGATTCAATCTATCAAAATGCATCGCCTCACATTTATCTAAATTAAACTCCATCTGTCATTCATCGGCCCACTGGCCCAATTAATCAAAATCCCATTGCAATCCTAGATAACCTTCTTCACTGTCCACTATGCCACCAATCTTGATGTCATCTGCAAACTTACTAACCATACCTACTACATTCTCATCCAAATCATAAATATTAATAACAAATAACAGTGGACCCAGCACTGAGCCCTGAGGCACACTGCTGGTCACAGGCCTCCCAATTTGAAAACACCCCTCTAAAACCACCCTTTGTCTTCTGTCGTCAAGCCAATTTTGTATTCAATTGGTTACCTCACCCTGGATCCCGTCATATTTAACCTTATGCAACAACCTACCATGTGGTACCTTGTCAAAGGCCTTGCTCAAGTCCATCTAGACAACGTTGACTGCACTGCCCTCATCTACGTTGTTGGTTACCCCTTCAAAATACTCAATCAAATTCGTGAGACATGATTTTCCACTCACAAAGCTATGCTGACTGTCCCTAAGCAGTTCCTACTTCTTTAAATGCCTGAATATCCTGTCTATCAGAATACCTTCTAACAACATACCCACCACAGGCGTTAGGCTCACCGGCCTGTAGTTTCTTGGCTTTTCCCTTCAGCCCTTCTTTTTAAAGGCACAACATTTGCTACCCTCCAATCTTCAGGCACCTCACCTGTGGCTATCGACGATTCAAATATCTCTGCTAGGGGACCCGCAATTTCCTCCCTAGCCTCCCACAATATCCTGGGATACATTTCATCAGGTCCTGGGGCTTTATCTACATTTATGCGCTTTAAGACTTCAAGCACCAACTTCTCTATAATATGTACACTCCTCAAGACATCACTATTTATTTCCCCAAGTTCCCTAACATCCATGCCTTTCCCAACAGTAAACATTGATGAGAAATATTCATTTAGAATCTTACCCATCTCTTGTGGATACACACATAGATGACCTTGTAGATTCTTAAGAGCCCCAACTCTCTCCCTAGTTACTCTTTTGCCCTTTATTCATTTGTAGAAGCTCTTTGGAATATCCTTCGCGTTATCTGCCAAAGCAATTTCATGTCCTCTTTTTGCCATTCTGATTTCTCTCTTGACTCTACTCCAACAACCTCTATACCCTTCAAGGGATCCACTTGAACCCAGTTGCCTATGCATGTCATATGCATCCTTCTTTTTGACCAGGGCCTCAATATACTGAGTCATCCAGGGTTCCCTACTTCTATCAGCCTTGCTCTTCACTACAACAGGAATGTGTTTACCCTGAACCCTGGTTAACACGCTTTTGAAAGCCTCCCAGTTGCCAGCCATCCTTTTGCCTACCAACAGACTCCCCCAATCAACTTTTGAAAGTCCCTGTTTAATACCACCAAATTTGGCCTTGCCCCAATTTAAAATGTTAACTTTTGGACCGGACCGGACCACAGCTATCTTAAAACAAATGGAATTATGGTCACTGATCCCAAAGTGATCCCTCACTAACAGTTCTGACATCTTCCTTCCTTATTTCCCAAGAGGAGGTCAGGTTTTGCCCCCTCTCTAGTCGGGCCATCCACATACTGAATGAGAAATTCCTCCTGAATACACTCAACAGATTTCTCTCCATCAAAACCCATAATGCTATGGCTGACCCAGTCAATGTTAGGAAAGTTAAAGTCCCCAACTATTACCACCCTATGTTTCTTGCAGCTATCTGTAATCTCCTTCCATATTTGCTCCTCAATTTTCCACTGACTATTTGGGGCCTGTAGTGCAATCCTATCAAAGTGATCTCCCCCTTCTTATTTTTCAGTTCCACCCATTTATACTCAATGGCTGAACCCTCGCATATATCCCTCTCAGTACTGCAGTGATATTGTCCCAAATCAAAAATGCAACTCCCCCTCCTCTCTTACCTCCTGTTCTACCTTTCCTATTGCATCTGTACCCCAGAACATTGAGTTGCCAGCCCTGCCCCTCCTTTAGCCAGGTTTCAGTTTTGGCTATAATATACTATCACAGATGTAATAACAGCACAGAAATAATGCACTTTGCCCTCTAACTTTTCACATTTCACTAATTCTTCGCTTGAACCTCTAATGCCATATGTCTCCTTATTCCAAGTATTCTTTGATGAACTGATTTCCTTTAGCGCTTATGGCAAATTCAAACGTGTAGTATCTGTTCTTTCACTGCTATTGCCATCATTTTGCCTCCACATTTCTGACACTGGCCTGTTGGTTGATGGCATTAGCACATGTACTGTGAGAATCTTTGGAAGGAAACAGAGCAGGAAGATTGTGGCATTCATTGATTTGACACTGACACCATCATTTTGGAATTCAATGCTCCAACTAATGCCATCTCAATACCTAACACAGCTGACCATATGATCAACAGCAGGAAGGACCCCTCCATCTGTGCTATTTGAAAGGGTCATCAATTACTTTCAGGTAAGTTGCTGATTGATTTCTAATGGCCCTTGCCGGGATTGTAAAATAGTTTGGTGGTTTTGTGATGAATGTAAGAAATTGTCATATTTTATATTTTATGTTATTAAAACCTGGGTTAAGATGCAGACAGACAGTATGTCTGCTAAAGCTGTGATTAAGGGGTCATAAAAGTAAGGTAATCATTGATTTTGCAGCTGAGGTTTTCTGCTAATAGATTGAGAACCATTTCCTTTTTACAGCTGGATAGCTAATGGAATAATGTTTATGTTTAAAGGACAACTGGGGTGTAGATAATTTCTGAGGGGTATTGTGTTTGTTCCTGGCTAAAGTTGCCATGGGACATCGTGTGGGAGGAGACAAAAGAATGCCTTATGCATTAGGTGCAGATGATGTTATTAAGGGGAGGAGCTGGGACTGTCTGAAAATGTTAGTTCTTCCAAGGATTTTAATGTGAACAGCGGTGTTTAGTTTGGTCCTGAAAGGTTCACTCTCCAAAGATTCTGCACAGAGAAAAACAAGTAGAAACCTGGTTGTCAACGTTATTCATGACTGATATTTGAAATATATTGGTTTGCTTAATTGGAATATAGTGGCAGGTTTAGGTAGTAAGTTACGATTTTCTTTTTTACTTAAGAACTGTTGTAACTTGGCTGTAAAGCTATTTCTCTGCTGTTAATGTGGTTAATTCTGTGTTTAAATTAAAGTTTGTTTTAACATAATATATGGTCAGTGTTATCACTTGATACAGTCACCGTTCCTTACGGCTTTACAAATTGCAAATAGTTGGGTTCTCGTCCGGGATCCTAACAGTTTCCATAATTGTTTTAAGCCGCTGAAGTTTTCAGGGATAGATCTAAGAAATGCTGAAGAACCTTGTCTTGATTTCATAAATACTGCACATGTTACTTTCTGCATCCATAGGTGGAGCAGGTTACATGCTCCGTGGATTCCAGCATGGCAGGGAAAATGGGCAGAGGCAACACAGATCGGAACAAGCATCTGGAAGGAGGAAGATAGGGGGAAGTCTCTCAGCAGGAGACTACCTGTACCTTAGTGAGGAACAATTTGTCAGCCATCATCATTTAATTAAGGAAAGGTCCCCACTGAAATCTGCCAACTGCTGCACTCAGGGTGGGGACAGCATTGCCTGTGGCTGTGAAAGTGACTGTGGCCATGAACATTTTGTGTCAGGCTCCTTCCAGGCCATAAGAAGAGATATTTACAACAGTTCACCATCGACTGTTGCATATGGGAGGCCGCTGAGGCTGTGTATCCCAAGAGACCGGAGTACGTTTCATTCTCTCCTGCCAGAGAGAAGCAGGTGGGTAATGTGGCTTTACCAGAAGTTTTGGCTTCTCATTGATGCAGAGTGCCACTGTTTGCATGAAAATTACTTTATACTAATTGCATTTCAAATCTGAGACGTGCCACATCCAAAAGGTATCAATTTGTTCAATGTCTGACTGGTGAATGACCATACACAGTGTACTGTGCAAGTAAATACCCATGAACCTGAGCAGAAGTCCAGTCTACCTGTGATTGAAACACTACACAAACCAGAAGGTGGCTACTGGATGTCTAGAGCCATCTGCTGGCGACATGCTCATGACCCGGGTGTAGAACACTCTCACGGTTAGGCAGCATGTATATAACAAAAGCTATGCTACCATACGAAATGTAATCGAGCAGACCACTGAGGTATTTGAGTAATGGTTTCACTGCATTGAAAGTCCCAGAGGAATCATGCAGTATTTAGCAGAGCGCATGACAAGATTCATCATCGTCTCCCGCATGCTGCACAATATCACTATTATGAGGGCACAGCCCTTGCCACTTGCTGTGTGGCAAGCAGCTGAGGAAGAGGAAGAGGCAGAGGAGGAAGATGTGAGGGGGGAAGATGAAGAAGAGAAAGGGAGGAGGCAAACAACACGTTCCTTTCTGGTTGGATAGTCTGTGATCGACTCATTAGATTGTGGTACCAATTAAAACCCTAATTCCCCATTCACCTGCAGTCCTACCTTTGGCCTTCCCTCTGGCACTGGCTGTCAGTATCAACATGGCCAGAATGCAAAGATAATGCAAAGATGCTTGGCCTGGCCGCAAAAGTAGCAGCGGGGCCCCGTGGGTTTATCGGGGTGCCCTGCGGCGCAGGCCTGTGGGGGGTCCGAGTCTGCGGAGGTGAGGGAGGTCGCGTTCCATGCTGCCCAGGGGGCTGCCACGCGGTCGGGAGCGTACGCGCGGGCGTTGCGATTAGCAACATCTAGGGAGGAGGCGAGGGCCCATGCCTCGGCGAGGCATAAAGTTTCTTTCTCTAAGAGTCTCTGGCGGATCTGGGAAGATTGAATACCAATGAAAGCGTCTCTAATTAAAAGTTCAGTGTGTTCGGCCGCAGAAACTTGTGGGCAGGCGCAGTTTCTCCCCAGAACAAGGAGGGCCTGGTAGAATTCATCTAAAGACTCACCAGGGAATTGCTGTCTCATGGCCAGCAAGTGCCGTGCGTAGACCTGGTTCACCGGCCGGATGAAATGTCCCTTAAGCAAGTCCATGGCTGCGTCATAGTCTGTTGTGTCCTCTATGAGCCTATACACGGCGGTGCCAACGCACGAGTGGAGGATATGCAGTTTTTGTTCCCTCGTCGGGCGGTTTTTGGCTGTGCTCAAGTAACTATTGAAACACGCCAGCCAATGTTTAAATGCTGCTGTTGCATTTGCTGCGTGTGGGCTGAGTCGAAGGCACTCTGGCTTGATACGAAGCACCATCCTTTAAACACTTGTGCATTAAATTGATGCACCATCAATTGGACACGAGACGAAGATGAGATCCAAACGATAGGCTTTAATTCACAAGATGTGTGCCCGGCAGCAGACATACAGAAGAATGGCCGACTGCCGGGAAGCACGGGTTCTTATATCCCACCTTGTAAAAGGAGCTACCTACCTCTCAGCCAATCGGCTGAGAGGCACATGACTTACCCGGGCCAATGGGCAGCGAGTCCTCTGCACCAATAGCAGCTCACTTCTAAGGTACCATAATACCCCTAGTCATACTACCACACACACCCATTAGTCTTCTTATGCCATCCCATCAAAGTCCTCATCTAATTCCTCTGCAGAGAACTCATGTGAAACATTTTCCCTCCAGCGAGCTGCTAGATGTACCACACGGTACAGCTACCGTGTGGTATAGAGAGGTTGGATAAGCTTGGGTTGTTTTCGCTGGAGCAGAGAAGAGTGAGGCTGACCTGCTCACGATGTACAAGATTATGAGGGGCATGGGCAGGGTGGATCGGGAACAGCGACCCTTAGTTGAAGGGTCAGTTACCAGGGGACTCAAGTTCAAGGCGAAGGGTGGGAACTTCGGGGGGAGTTGAGGGAAAACCTTTTTACCCGGCGGGTGGTATCAGTTTGGAATGCACTACCTGGGAGGGTGGTAGAGGCGGGATGCCTCACATCCTTGAAAAATAACCTGGATGAGCACTTGGCACGTCTTAACATTCAAGGTTATGGGCCAAGTGCTGGCAAATGGGATTAGGATTGGCAGATCGGGTGTCTTTCATGCGGCGGCGCAGACCCGAGGGGCCGAAGGGCCTTTTCTGTGCTGTTTTTTTCTGTAGTTCTGTGAATTTCTCACATCTCTTCCTTGCCCGAGTAATGCTGCAGGGATCTCCATTTTAATTATTGCATCGTTTCGATATCCTGCCTATAATGTGGTGCCCAAATTGGTACCAAATCTAGTTTAACAAGACTCAACCTGGCTCAGTTAGTATAGCTCTGAATCAAAAAGTTGCAGTTTGAAATCCGAGTTCAAGGCTGAGTGCACAATCTAGGATGGTATTTCAGTGTACTATTCAGTGTGCTGCATATCTGGAGGAGCCACCTTTCAAACTCAGGGTCTGGAATGTAAGAAATCCCAGGGCAACATTTCAAGATGAGCAGAGAGCTCTTGGCCTACCTTTATACCTCAACCATGAGCAGATAAACAGGTCATCTGACTAATTTGCTGTTTGTGAGTCCTTGGAGTGTGTAATCTGGCTGCTGTAATCGTCTGCACAACAACAAATGTAATTGCACTGGGACACCCCGAGGACATGAAAGATACTACTTAAATTCAGTTTCTTTTCTTTTCGATACACAATTACCTTCTGCAACAATCGTTTCCCAATATGTACATTTCTGATGCAGTTTCTCAAGGTTCTCCTAATCTCCCGCTGAGGTTACATTGGGAGATTATGATGACCCCCTTGGAAATTTGGGGGCAGTAAATACTGACATTAAATGGAAGAAGCAGAGGATTAGTGGCAGAAAATGAATTTGCATTTTGCAAAATGTTAATTGAAGAGGTTTAGTGCTGAAAATAAAATGAATGCAGGTTTATTTAAAGGAGGAGGGCCCACAGTCACATTAAAATGTTAATAACACTATATATAAACACTCCCTGGTTATTTGATTCCAAGAACAGTTCAGCCACAGATTAATGTAATAGTTACAGGGTATGCTTTTCTAATGAATTTTTTTGCAAACAATTTGCAACTCTTTTTATTTTGCACATTGATTTATTTCATTTCAGGTGCCACTATTTTTGATTGCATTGATTTTTCTAACTTAACTCGCTCATATCTGTGAATTTCTGGGGATGAAAAACAGCCAGAGACACCCAGAATTAAAACTGGGTAAGCAAATAATGGTTTATTAAACTACTTCTGCCAATTCTAGCAGACCTCCTCTGCTGGTAACGTTATTATGGTAACTTCAATTGAACAACGTGAACATTGCACTTTTCAACACATTACATCCCTCCCCCTCTTGATAAATGCGGGACATAGCGGCCGGGATTCGCCAATCCCGTGGCCAAGTTCTGACGCTGGCGTGAAAAGCGGCGCAAGCCACTCCAGTTTAAATGGGCCTCTAGTGGCAGGTATCGACCCCTTCCGAGGGGGCTAGTACGGCGTCAGAGTGGTGTCAGCAGCTCTGGCGCCCGAAAGCCGGTGCACCACAGCCAGCCCGGGTCCGCGCATGCGTACCATGGGTGGCGCGTGTTTGCGCATGCGTGCCATGGTTGGCGCATGTTCACGCACGCGTGTGGGTTCCCATCTATGCGCCGGCCCCCGGGGCAATATGGCGGAGCCCTATAGGGGCCCACCGCGGAGGAACATAGGCCGCCACGGAACTAGCCTGCCCGCTGATCGGTAGGCCCTGATCGCGGGCCAGGCCAACTTGGGGGCCCCCCCTGGCGTCGGATACCCCCGCTCCCACACCAGGACAGCCCCCGCTGACAGAACTCCAAGGTCCCGCTGGGTGGAAGCATACGTAACCCACACCGGCGAGACTCGGCCAAACTCAGCGGGCACTCGGCCCGTCGAGGCCCGGAGAATCGTCGGTGGGGTGCTGTGGGCGGACGCGGAGTCGGAGAATCCCTGCCGCTCAGCATGTTTCAGCGATTCATCTCCGAAGTATAAACAATAAACATAAGCTTAAGTTGAACATTCAACTGTTTACATTTTCTAACTTTTGTATTAACCTGTGGGAAGTGCACCCATCTCCAGTTCCTCAGAAACCGCATTAGAGAACTGGAGCTGGAGCTGGATGAACTTCAGATCATTCGGGAGGCAGAGGTGGTCATAGATAGTAGCTTCAGGGATGTAGTTACTCTGAAGAATCAAGATAGATGGGTGATGGTGAGAGGGGCTGGGAGGAAGCAGTCAGTGCAGGGATCCTTTGTGGTTGTTCCCCTCAGTAACAAGTATACCGCTTTGGATACTGTTGAGGGGGACGACCTACCAGGGTAAGTCACGGTGAACGGATCTCCAGCACTGAATCCGTCCCTGTGGCTCAGAAGGGAAGGAGAGAAAGCAGGGGAGCAATAGTTATTGGGGACTCGATAGTTAGAGGGACAGATGGACGGTTCCGTGGTAGCGAAAGAGACTCACGGATGGTATGTTAACTCCCAGGTGCCAGGGTCCGTGACGTCTCGGACCGTGTTTTCAGAATCCTTAAGTGGAAGAGGGAACAGTCACAAGTCGTGGTACACATCGGTACCAAGAACATAGGTAAGAGAAGGGACGGGGATTTAAAATAGGAATTTAGGGAGCTAGGGTGGAAGCTGAGAGCCAGGACAAACCATGTTGTCATCTCTGGTCTGTTGCCGGTGCCACATGTTAGTGAGGTGAGGAACAGGGAGAGAGTGCAAATAAACACGTGGCTGCAGGGATGGTGCAGGAGGGAGGGTTTCAGGTACGTGGATAATTGGAGCACCTTCTGGGGAAGGTGGGACCTGTACAGACAGGATGGTTTGCACCTGAACCAATATCCTGGGAGGGAAATTTGCTACGGCTCTTCGGGGGGGGTTTAAACTAATTTTTCAGGGGGCTGGGAAAATGAGCTGTAGGCCAGAAGCCAGTGTTGAGAGTAGTGAGGTACTGAGGAGGGTATCAAGGTCACAGGAGTGTACCGGCAGACAGAAAGGTGGGTTGAAGTGTGTCTACTTCAATGCAAGGAGCATCCGGAATAAGGTAGGTGAACTTGGAGCGTGGATTGGTACTTGGGACTACGATGTTGTGGCCATTACGGAGACGTGGTTAGAACAGGGACAGGAATGGTTGTTGGAAGTTCCGAGGTATAGATGTTTCAGTAAGAGTAGGGAAGGTGGTAAAAGAGGTGGAGGAGGAGCATTGTTTTTTTTTAACAAACAATTTTATTGAGGTATTTTTTGGCATTATAAACAGTTGCAGATAACAGAAATGTGCAAACATCAACGTAAAACCAATACTTCAATCAAACCATACTGCAAATGCCCTCTCCTCTCCCATAGACACTCCCCGCCTATTTATCCCTCCTACTCGGACTCTAATCTCCCCATCCCCCCCCCTTCCTCCCCCCCCCCCCCCCCCCCCCCGCTGATGTTCACTCTGCCACCAAGAAGTCGATGAATGGTTGCCACCTTTGGGCGAACCCCAGTACAGATCCCCTCAAGGCGAACTTAATTTTTTCCATGCCCAGAAAACTTGACATGTCCGAAAGCCATAGCTCGGTTTTCGGGGGTTTTGAGTCCCTCCATGCCAGCAGTATTCGCCGCCGGGCTATTAAGGAAGCAAAGGCCAGAACATTGGCCTCTTTCTCGCCCTGGACTCCGGGGTCTTCCGAAACCCCGAAAATTTCCACCCCTGGACTCATCACCACCCTTGTTTTCAGCACCCGGGACATGATCCCCGCAAATCCCTCCCAGTACCCCCTAAGCTTAGGACATGCCCAAAACATGTGAACGTGGTTCGCTGGTCCTCCCGCAGATCTAGCGCACTTGTTCCGAGGAGTAGCATTGTCAATCAAGGATAGTTTAACTGCAGAAAGGCAGTTCGAAGGGGATCTGCCTACTGAGGTAATATGGGCGGAAGTTAGAAATAGGAAAGGAGCGGTCACATTGTTAGGAGTTTTCTATAGGCCCCCATATAGTAATAGAAATGTGGAGGAAGAAATTGCAAAACAGATTATGGATAGGTATGGAGGTCCCAGTTGTCATGAGTGACTTTAACTTTCCAAATATTGATTGGAACCTCTATAGGTCGAATAGTTCGGATGGGGCAATTTTTGTACAGTGTGTGCAGGAGGGTTTCCTGACACAATATGTGGATAGGCCGACAAGAGTGGAGGGCCACATTGGATTTGGTACTGGGTAATGAACCGGGCCAAGTGTTAGATTTGTTTGTGGGAGAGCACTTTGGAGATAGTGACCACAATTCGGTGTCTTTCACTATTACAATGGATAGGGCCATACGGCAGAACAAGGTTTATAATTGGGGGAGGGGTAATTAGGATGCGAGTAGGCAAGAATTAGGGAGCATAAGATGGGAACAGAAACTGTCAGGGAAAGGCACAAATGAAAAGTGGAGCTTGTTCAAGGAACAAATACTGCGTGTCCTTGATAGGTATGTCCCTGTCAGGCAGGGAGGAAATGGCCGTGTGAGGGAACCATGGTTCACAAAAGAGGTTGAATGTCTTGTCGAGAGGTAAAAGGAAGTGTATGCAAGGATGAGAAAACAAGGTTCAGTTGGGTCGCTTGAGGGTGACAAGGTAGCAAGGAATGAGCTAAAAAAAAGGGCTTAGGAGAGCTAGGAGGGGGCATGAGAAGGCCTTGGCGGGTTGGATCAAGGGAAACCCCAAGGCTTTTTACTCTTATGTGAGAAATAAAAGAATGACCAGGGTGACGGTAGGGCCGATCAGGGACAGTCGTCGGAACTTGTGCATGGAGTCAGAAGAAATAGGAGAGGCGTTAAATGAATACTTTTCTTCAGTGTTCACCAAGGAGAGGGGCCATGTTTTTGAGGATGAGAATGTGATACAGGCAGGTAGGCTGGAGGAGGTAGATGTTCTGAGGAAGGATGTATTAGCAATTTTGAAAATCCTGAGGGTCAACAAGTCCCCTGGGCCAGATGGGATATATCCAAGGATTCTTTGGGAGGCAAGGGATGAGATTGCAGAGCCTTTGGCTTTGATCTTTGGGGTCCTCACTGTCCACGGGGATAGTGCCAGAGGACTGGAGAGTGGTGAATGTTGGTCCTCTGTTCAAGAAAAGGAATATGAATGACTATGGTAATTATAGGCCAGTTAGTCTTACTTCGGTGGCTGGTAAGTTAATGGAAAAGGTCCTGAAGGATAGGATTTATGACCATTTGGAAAGATGCAGCTTAATCCGGGATAGTCAACACGGATTCGTAAAGGGTAAGTCTTGCCTCACAAATTTGATTGAATTCTTTGAGGAGGTAACTAAGTGTGTAGATGAAGGTAGAGCAGTTGATGTCGTATACATGGACTTTAGTAAGGCGCTGGATAAGGATCTCCATGGTCGGCTCATGAAGAAAGCAAGGAGGTGTGGGATAGAGGGAAATTTGGCCAATTTGATAAGTAACTGGCTATCACATAGAAGTGGTGGTGGATGGAAAATTTTCAGACTGGAAACCAGTTACCAGCGGTGTACCACAGAGATCAGTGTTGGGTCCTCAGCTATTTGTGATTTTTATCATTGACTTGGAGGAAGGGGCTAAAGGGTGGGTCAGTAAATTTGCTGATGACACCAAGATTGGTGGAGTAGTGGATGAGGTTGAGGGCTGTTGTAGGGTGCAAAGAGACATTGATAGGATGCAGAGCTGGGCCGAAAAATGGCAGATGGAGTTTAACCCTGATAAGTGCGAGGTGATTAATTTTGGTAGAAAAAATTTGAATGCGGATTACAGGGTCAATGACAGGGTTCTGAGGAATGTGGAGGAACAGAGAGATCATGAGGTTCACGTCCACAGATCTCTAAAGGTTGCCACTCAAGTGGATAGAGCCGTGAAGAAGGCTTATAGTGTGTTAGCGTTTATTAACAGGGGACTTGAGTTTAAGAGCCGCGGGGTTATGCTGCAACTATACATGACACTGGTGAGACCACATTTGGAGTATTGTGTGCAGTTCCGGTCACCTCATTATAGGAAGGATGTGGAAGCATTGGAAAGGGTGCAAAGGAGATTTACCAGGATGCTGCCTGGTTTGCAGGATAGGTCTTATGAGGAAAGGTTGAGGGAGCTAGGGCTTTTCTCTTTGGAGCAGAGGAGGATGAGAGGCGACTTAATAGAGGTTTATAAGATGATGAGGGGGATAGATAGAGTGGACGTTAAGAGACTATTTACTCGGGTGGATGTAGCTGTTACAAGGGGACATAACTATAAGGTTCAGTGTGGGAGATATAGAAGGGATGTCCGAGGTAGGTTCTTTACTCAGAGAGTGGTTAGGATGTGGAATGGACTGCTGGCTGTGATAAAGTGGAGTCGGACACTTTAGGAACTTTCAAGCGGGTATTGGATAGGCACATGGAGATCTCCTGAATGCAGGAAGAGATCGGGACGCCATTTTTAAATGGCATCCTGATCTGTCGCCCCCCCCCCCCGGCAAGACCTTCAAACTCCCCCCCCCCCACCCAAAGCCCGCCTCACTTGTAAGGGGGTCCTCGCACCTGCCCCCCCCCCCCCCCCCCCATGCACCCCACCTCACGCCCAGGCCTGATCCCTGACACAGTAAAAATGCCAGCCTGGCACCTTGGCAGTGCCCTTGTCAGCCTTGCAGTGCCATCTGGGAACCTTGTCCATGTTATACTGCCATGAATTTGCCCACTCGGTCAACTTGTCCAAATCACCTTGAAGCTTCTTAACATCCTCCTCACCACTCACATTCCTAACAAATTTTGTGTCACCAGCAAACTTGGAAATATTACATTTGGTTCCCTCATCCAGATAATTGATGCATATTGTGAATAGTTGGGGCTCAAACACTGATCCCTGCTAGACCCAACTAATCAATGCTTGCTACACTGAGAAAGACCCATTTATTCCTGTTCTGTGTTTTTTGTCTGCTAACCAATTCTCAATCCATGCCAATATATTACCCCCAATCCTATGCGCTTGAATTTTGCACACTAATCTCTTATGTTGGACTTTATCAAAAACTTTCTGAAAATCCAAATGTAACACATCAACAGGTCCACCCTTATCTATTCTGCTAGTTACCTCCTCAGAAAACCCCAATAGGTTTTTCAAAGAGGATTTCCCTTCCATAAGCCTATGATGACTTTGTCTAATCCTGTTGATATTTTCTCAGTGTCCTGTTATAACATCCTTTATGATAGATTGTAGCATTTTCCTTACTATGGATGTTAGGCTAACCACCTAAAATTCAATTATTTCTCCCTCCTTTTTTCATAGAATCATAGAATTCCTGCTGTGCAAAAGGAGGCCATTTGGTCCATCGAGTCTGCCAAAACCCTCCAAAAGAACACGCTACCTCGGAAAGCATTTCCATCCTATCCCTGTAACCCCACCTAATCTTTTTTTTATTCATTTACGGGATGTGGGCGTCGCTGGTTAGGCCAGCATTATTTGCCCATCCCTCATTGCCCTTCAGAAGGTGGTGATGATTGCCTTCTTGACTGACTGCAGTCCTTGAGGTGTAGGTCCACCCACTGTGCTGTTAGGGAGGGAGTTCCAGGATGCTGCCCCAGCAACAGTGAAGGAACAGCGATATATTTCAAAGGCAGGGTGGTGAGTGACTTGGAGGGGAACCACCAGGTAGTGGGATTCCCACGTATCTGCTGCTCTTGTCCTTCTAGATTGTGGTGGGCATGGGTTTGGAAGGTGCTGTCTAAGGAACCTTGGTGAGTTACTGCAGTGCATCCTGGAGATGGTACACACGGCTGCTACTGTTCGTCAGTGGTGGAGGGTTTGAATGTTTGTGGAAGGGGACAATCAAGCGGGCTGCTTTGTCCTGGATGGTGTCGAGTTTCTTGAGTGTTGTTGGAGCTGCACTCATCCACACAAGTACAGACTATTCCATTTCACGCCTGACTTGTGGACTTTGGGGGTCGGGAGGTGGGATACTCGGTTCCTGGCCTTTGATCTGCCCTGGTAGCAACAGTATTAATATGCCTGGTCCAGTTCAGTTTCTGATCAATGGTAACCCCCAGGATGTTGATTGTGGGGAATCAAACGATTGTGTTGCCATTGAATGCCATGATGCATAAGTTAGATCCTTTCTTGTAGAAGAAGGTCATTCCCTGACACTTAAGTGGCACAAATGTAACTTGTCACTTGTCAGTCCAAGTCTGGATATTGTCCAGGTCTTGCTGCATTCGGACATGTACTGCTTCATTATGTGAGGAGTCGCAAATGTTGCTGAACATTGTGCAGTCGTCCGCAAACATCCCCACTTCCGACCTTATGATGGAAGGGAGGTCATTGATGAAGCAGCTGAAGATGGTTGGGCCTAAGACACTACCCTGAGGAACTGCTGCAGTGATGTCCTGGAGCTGAGATGATTTTGGACACTAAGGAACAATTTAACATTGCCAATCCACCTAACATCCACATCTTGGGAAGAAACTGGAGCACCCAAAGAAACCCATGCAGACATGGGGTGAATGCGCAAACTCCACACTGAGAGTCACCCAAGGCCAGAATCGAATTCAGGTACCTGACACTATGAGGCAGCAGTGCTAATCACTGCATCACTGTGCCGCCAAATATTTTTTAAATAGCCGAGTTACATTTCCCCACCCTCCAATCTGCAGGGACTGTTCCATAAGCTACAGAGTTTTGGAAGATGTCAACCAATGCATCCGCTATTTCCATGGCCACGTTCTTTAGTACCCTGGGATGTAGATTATCAGGTCCTGGGGATTTATCGATGTACAGTCCCATCAATTTCTCCAGGCTATTTCTTTACTCATAATAATTTCCTTCAATTTCTCCCTCTCACTCGACCTTTGGCCCCTTAACATTTCTGGAAAGTTATTTGTGTCTTCATATGAGGAGACAGACTAAAGTAGTTGGTTAATTCCCCTGCCTTTTCCCTGTCCCCTGTTCTACATTCTCCCATTTCATACTGTAGGGGACCTACATTTGTCTTCACTAATCTTTTTTGCTTTATATACTTACACAAGCTTTTACAATCTGCTTTTATGTTCCTTGCACATTTTCTCTCATACTCTATTTTTCCCCTTAAACAATCTCTTGGTCCTCCTTTGATGAATTCTAAACAGCTCTCAATCTTCAGGCTTGCTGCTTGCAACTTCATATAAATCCTCTTTGTCTGTAATACTATCCTTAATTTATTTTATGAGCCATGATTGGGCCAATTTTCTTGTTGCATTTTTGCCCCTGAAAGGAATGTATAACTGTTGTAATGCATACATTTATTCCTTAAATATTAACCATTGCCCAACCGTGAAGTTCTTCAATCTATCTTGTCCAACATACACCTCATACCTTTATAGTTTCCTTTGTTTAGATTTAGGACCCTAGTTTCAGGTCGGACTTCTTCAATCCTAATGAAGAAGTTGATCATGTTATGATCACTGTTCCCGAAAGACCCCACAAAACAAGATGATCAATTAACACCTTCCGATTGTATAATACAATATCTAGGATAGCATGTTCCCTAGTTGGTTTCTTCATGCATTGGTCTAAAAAAAAAATCTGATACACACGCCAGGAATTCATCTGCCACAGTATTATTGCTAATTTGTTTTGCCCAATCCATATGTAGATTAAAGTCATCCATGATTATTGTGGCACGCTGGTCACATGCATCTCTAACTCCCTGTTTATTGTGGACTAATGTTTTGAAGTGAACAGCTGTGTAAATGAGGGTAGTGCAGTTGATGTAGTTTATATGGATTTCAGCAAAGCCTTTGACAAGGTTCCACATGGGAGACTTGTAAATAAGGCAAACGGACGTGGGATACAGGGTAATTTGATAAGGTGGATTCAAAATTGGTTTAGTTGTCAGAGATAGAGGGTGATGACAGAAGGGAGGTTGAGTGTCTTGGGTTACAGGAAGATATAGACGGGATGGTCAAATGACCAGATAAGTGGCAGATGGAATTTGACCCTGAAAAGTGTGAGGTGATACACCTCGGAAGGAGCAATTTGACCAGGAAGTATTCAATGAGCAGCATGACACTAGGATGTTGAGGAACAAAGGGACCCTGGCGTGCTTGTCCATAGATCTTTGAAGGCAGAAGGGCAGGTTAATAAGGTGTCATAGATTACAAAAGCAGGGAGTTCATGTTGGAGTTGGATAGAACTTTGGTGAGTCCACAACTGGAGTACTGTGTGTTATAGGAAGAATGATTGCACTGGAGGGGGGTTCAGAGGAGATTCACCAGAATGTTGCCTGGGATGGAACATTTAAGATATGAAGAGAGATTGGATAGGCTTGGGTTGTTTTCATTGGGGCAGAGAAAACTGTAGAGGCAACCTGATCGAGGTGTCCAACATTATGAGTATGGAAAGGGTGGATAGGAGCAGCTGTTCCCCTTGCTTGAAGGGTCAGCCATGAGGGGACACAAGTTTAAGGTGAGGGGTAGAACATTTCAGGGGGATTTGAGGAAAAACATTTTGACGCAGTGGGTGTTAACGGTCTGGAATGCACTGCCTAGGAGGGTGGTAGAGGCGGGTTGCTTCACATCCTTTAAAAAAATACCTGGATGAACACTTGGCACGTCATGACATTCAAGCTTATGGGCCAAGTGCTGGCAAACAGAATTAGGTAGGTAGTTCAGATGTTTTTCATGTGTCAGTGCAGACACGATGGGCAGAAGGAGCTCTTCCTTACCATCCCCTGCCTTACCACTACTGCTCGGAGGCATAGAGACATCTCCCACTCATGTTTCTGGCTCCTGGTTGCTTCTTAGTTCCACCCAGACTGACTCTCTACCTAACCTTCTGAGCCTCTATCCTCTCTCACTATTGCACTGACTTGATCCTCAACTAACGTCACTTCACCTCCTTTTCCTTTTTGTCTATCCTCCCTAAATATCGAGAGCCCATGGATATTCAGTTCCCAGCTTAGGTCACCTTGCAACCCCGTCTCTGTAATCTTAATTACATCGGACCCATTTGTAGTCATTTATACTGTTAATTCATCTACGTTATTCGGAATGTGCCGTGCATTCAGATAAAGTATTAAAGTATCTCCAGATTTGTCTTTTAACATTTTTACACATAGTTTTTGTACCATGGCCATTTTTTCTGCTTGCTTTCGTTTCCTCTGCCTTCCACTTTCACTTTCTACTTTTCAGTCTTTCAATTATATATTTATTCCTCTCGCTTCTCCCCGCTCAAGTTGTCATCCCACTGCCACTCTAATTTAAACCCTCCCCAACACCACTAGCCAATACCACTGGGAGGATATTGATCCTACTCCTGCTGGGGTGCAAGCCATCCTGTTTGTCCATCTTCCCCAGAATTGATCCCAATGCCTCAGGAATCCAAATCCCTCCCTCCTTACTGTCTCTCCAACCGCACATTCATCTGATGTATTCTCCTATTTCTGCTCTTACTAGTGCATGGCACTAGTAGTAATCCTGAGATTACTACCCTTGAGGTCCTGCTTTTTAATTTATTTCCTGGCTCCCTATATTCTGCTCACATGACTTCATCACTCTTCTTACCTACATTGTTGGTACCGATGTAGCTGTTCACCCTCCCCTTTCAGAACGTCCTGTACCTTCTCAGTGACATTATTGACCCTGGCACCAAGGAGGCTACACACCATCCTGGTATCATGTCTGCAGTTCAGAAACATCTGTCTGTTCCCTTTACGATTGAATCCCCAATCACTATCAGTCTCCTACTCTTTCTTTCTCCTCCATTATGCAGCTGAGCCATTTGTAATGCCACAGACCTGCTGCATTCCCCTGAGAAACCGTCTTCCCCAATATCCAAAATAGAAAACTGGTTAGAGAGGGAGAGGAACCCAAGAGATTCCTTCCTAGTCACCCACTTCCTTTCTGCCTGTGCACCCTTTACCTGCGGTGCGATCACCTCGTTATACATGCTATCCACAAAGACCTCATCCTTGCAGATGTTCCACAATGACTCCTGTCGCAGCTTCAGCCCTGAAATGTGGATTTCAAGTAGCTGCATCTGGAGGCACCTCCTCCACAATTGGTCACCCTGGGCACTGGAATTGTCCTTGACTTCCCACATTAAGCAAGAGGAGCATTTTAAAGGACTGAATTGCCCTGTCATGACTTACCCTTAAATTACTACCTTTATTTTTACTTCCTCTGGATTTGGGTATATTAAAAACAGTAGAAATAGTTACCAAGTCCAACTTACCAAGGCAGCCACTCTTCTTTCTGAGGATAGGTTGTAAATTAAAAGGTCACCTCCTTCCCCTTCACCAAACTCCCCCAAGTACAGATCTGTTGCTGCGTGGAAACTGATTAACCATATTCTCCAGATTAAAATAAGTTTGTTTTGGTGTCTTTGAATGAGTTGAGTGTTTCAAACGTGGTAAGAATTTTCAGTAGTTTGGCACTATTATAAAAATATTTTCATATTTTCTGGTGTTCAGAGAATGTGACAATCCGATGTTACTCGAATGTCTTGCCTCCCATGACATTGGCAGATGCGCCTGTATCTACGAGAGCATCTACGTCCGAACAATCAATGGTCACTATCACACGTGGCTGTTTTGCTGTGTCTGAAAGAGAGTGCAAAAGTACACTCGTAGTCATCCACCTTGACACGGCTATAGTCTCTCACCTATTTTGCTGTGATATGTCTGTGTGGCATCTTTCTGTTAGCGTTGTCCTTAGTTGTTGATTAATTGTTGACGAGTGCTAAATACAAGCAAAATGGTTGGGTTTTCTACAGGTTTTACACAATTTTCAGTGGCAGGACATCTGGCCAATGTGGGTAAGCACTGCCACAGTGGAAACATACCTTGGAGAAGTGGCAACGATGTTTGTCAGGCTGCTTTGCAGGTGGCTTCCTGGCATGTGAGCAATCAACAGTGTATACAGGAGGTGAGTTTGGAATGTGGTAGTTACTCTTGGCAGCTTCAACTTCAGTAGCTCTGGGCTTTGAAAGTGATAACATCATGCTAATTCCAACAGTTCTGATAGCTTTCTGTTTCTCTCTCTCTCTCTCTCTCGCTCGTGAGCCTTCTGGCATAGTCAACCAGAAAGACAGCCTTCAATTATTTGTGTTATCATTTCCCATTTGATGTGGTCAACATCACCAAAGTCACATTTGGCTGCTAGTTGCCCCAAACACCTGCAATATTGGTCATTTGCTTCTGGCTTTGCATGTCGAAAGATAATTGTTTTATACATTGCATTTTTCTTGGGCGTAAAATGGGACATTAGAGCACGGTAGCTGAGTCACAATTCTTTCGCTCAGGCATCAGTGTCTCAAGAGCATCGGCCAGTGCTTAGCCGCCATTGTAGAGAAGTAAGACCTTTTTCTGTTCGGCATCTGTAATTACAAAACCTGCCATTACATTTCCTGAAATATTGCCGCCACCTTTGGCAATGAGGAAATACAGCGGATGGCTCCAAAAGCACTTCAACAGGTGGTGGATTGGCATAGACAATGCCATATTCATCAGCGATGTAGTAATGTAAAAGCTTCCCTGCTGGTTAAATCCAGCCTGAATATGTCTCCAAGTCTATAGCTTAAATGCTGTCATCTCTACAGAAGGGACTGGGCAAATCTTCCACGAGGATTTATGCCTGGGAGCAGTTCTGCTTATTTTCCAGCATCCTCACCGTCAGGGGGGACCTGAACATGTCAGAGACACCCAGAATTTAAATTGCACAAGCAAACAATGGCTTCCTTTTTATTAAACCACTTCTGCCAACTCCATCAGACTCCCTCTGCTGTTACAAGTGAGCCTGCTAGCTTCTAGTGAATAAAATGAACTTTGCACTCCTCAAACTGCCATACACTACAATATCCTGCTCAAAGGTTGGAAGACCCACATAAGCGTCTAATTGTGAAAGATGGGAAATATGCACAACTGAAATGAATTTCAACAGCAAGACCCCAGCTGGTCTTAATGTATATCAATGGCTTTGGCATGCAGGTGACACAAAATTTGGAAGTTGTGAATGCTGAGGAGGATAATTATAGATTTCACAAATCTATAAATCTTCACCTGAAGAAGGAGCCGTGCTCCGAAAGCTCGTGTTTGAAACAAACCTGTTGGACTTTAACCTGGTGTTGTAAGACTTCTTACAGATTTCACAAAGACATAGGATGGTGAATGGGTGACTACGTATAAAATGAAAATTAATGCAGACAAATGTGAAGTGATATGTTTTAATAGGATGAACAGGGAGAACAAAGAACAATACAGCACAGGAACAGGCCCTTCGGCCCTCCAAGCTTGTGCCGACCATGGTACCTGCCTAAACTAAAACTGTATGCACTTATGGAGTCCGTATCCTTCCATTCCCATCCTATTCATATATTTGTCTCGATGCCTCTTAAATGCCGCTATCGTACCTACCTGCTCCCACCACCTCCTCAAGCAGCGTGTCCCATATATTTACTGCCCTCTGTGTAAAACTCTTGTCTCGCACATCTGTTCTAAACTTTTCCCCACGCACTTTAAACCTATGTCCCCTAGTACTTGACTCTCCTACCCTAGGAAAGAACATCTGACTATCCACTCTGTCCATGCCACTCATAATCTTGTAGCCTCTATCAGGTCACCTCTCAACCTCCGTTGTTCCAGTGAGAACAGACAGAGTTTATCTAACCTCTCCTCATAGCTAATGCCCTCCATACCAGGCAACATCCTAGTAAACCACTTCTGTACCCTCTCCAAAGCATCCGCATCCTTGTATGAAATAAAGGGTACGATTATACAAGGGGTGTTGGGACAGAGAGACCTGGGGATATATGTGCTCAGACCGTTGATGGTGGCAGGGTAAATAGAGACAGGCATTCAGGATCCTGGGCTTCAGAAGTTGAGGCCTGGAAAAAAACAAGCACGTTGAGCCTTTAGAAAACTCTGTTTCTGCCTCAACTAGATGAATGTGTCCAATTCTGGGTGCCGCACTTTAGGAAGATCTGAAGGTTTAGAGAGGGTGTCAAAAAGATTGACAAGAAAAGTTCCATGGATGCTGGGACTTCACCTACTGGGATAGATTGAAGAAGCTGAGGTTGCTTTCCTTAGAGAAGAGAAGGTTGAGGGGAATTTTGAGAGTGGTGATCAAAATCCTGAGGGATCAGAGAGTTGAGAGGGAGAAAATGTTCTCTTTGGCAGAAGGGTTAAAAACCAGAGTTCACAGACTGAAGGGGATTTGACACTAGAACCAGAAGCAACATGAGGAAACATTTTATTTATGCAGCAAGTGACAAGGAGTCATTCAATGTGGTTTTGAAAAGAGAAAGGACAGAGTGGGACAAGCAGAGTTGCTCTTGCAGAGAGCTGACAGAGATTCAATGGACAAAAGTGGACTCCTTCAGTGTTGTATCCATTTAGTGACTGGTTTTGCAATGTAATGTATGGCCTTCTGCAAACACAGCTAAAGAGCTGACAAATTCAAGGATGCCACATAAAACCCAAGCATGATCATGTTGCCCATGGCACACCTCCTTACATGCATATCCATCATACATTTAGTAGAACGATATTTGGAGTTAAATACATTTAAAGAAGTGTGCAAAACGTCAGTAACATCAAGTGAGGTGTCCGACTGGAATATGTCCGGCTCTCATTGGTCGGGTTTGGTTAGTTTGAGGTGAAAGTGTCTCAATTTCATGAAGCTAAGTATAACAATTACTTTAGGGTGACATCTGGATTTTGTCAACAGCACTTTGAACATGAAGATGGATAGATTATATAATTTTTGAACTTTAAATTTCTTACCACTTCTGGAATATCTGGATGCAGAATTGACACTGCAGTATTTACTAGATATAAGCATAGAATATACAGCACAGAAACAGGCTATTCACCTCCATCAATGACCTTTCACCCATTATTAGCTCAGAAGTGGGGATGTTCACTGATGATTGCACAACATTCAGCACCATTCACATTTCCTTAGCTACTCAAGTAGTTGGTGCCCATATGCAGCAAGACTTGGCCAACATTCAGGCTTGGGCTGATAAGCAGCAAGTAACATTCGCGTCACACAAGTGCCAGGAAATGGCCATCTCCAACAAGAGAGAATCTCCGTTTGACATTCAATGGCATTCCTATTGCTGAATGCCCCACTGTCAACATCCTTGGGGTTACCTTTAATCAGAAACAGAATTGTGCAAAGTATATGATTACTGTGGCTACAAGAGTAGGTCAGAAGCTGGGAATTCTGCAGAGAGAAACTCACCTCCTGATGCCCCAAAGTCCACCACCTACAAGGCACAAGTCAGAAGTGTGATGGAATGCTCTCCATTCGCCTGGATGAGTGAAGCGAAGCTCCAACAGCTCTCAAGAAGCTCGACACCATCCAGGGCCAGCAGCATGACTGACTGGCACCCCATCCACCACCTTCAACATTCACTCCCTCCACCACCGATGTATAGGCAGCGGTGTTTCCCATTTACAAGATGCACCATAGTAACTCATCACGGCTCTACCATTAGAAGGACAAGGACAACAAACACATGGCCTCCACAAACTAGAAGGACAAGGGCAACAAATGTATGGGAACACTGCCACCTGCAGGTTTCCCTCCAACTCACCATCCTGACGTGGAAATATATTGTCGTTCCTTTACTGTCACTGGGTCCAAATCCTGGATTACCCCCCACAATGGGTGGGCATACACTAAATGGAATACAACAGTTAAAGAAGACAGCTCACCATCATCTTCTTAAAGGAAATTAGTGATGGGCAATAAATGCTGGCCCCGCCAATGATGACCAAATCCCATGAAAAGATTTTTCAAAAGCACTCTATCTCTGATAATGCGTTCCCCATTCTTATTGCTTCTTGGGTGAAGCAATTTCTTCTGAATTCACTATTGGAATTCTTGTGACTGTCTTACATGGATGGCCTCTAAGTTATGCTCTTCCCCATAGGAGGAAACTGCAGCCTGGATTTTCACTGAGTCAAGGAGACTCCATGCCTTATCCAAATTGGCACCAGAGGAGTTCAAACAAATCCCATTTTCACTGGAGTTAAGTCCATTTCCCGCAGTGTGTGCTTTATGATTTTTATGGGTAGATATGAATGTGCACAAATGGTGGATAAGTTTTATGGAGCTGTCAAGCTATTTAAATCCCCTGCTCTTTAAATTTTGAAATAAAAAGCAGCCTGCCGTGTCTCTGTTGAAAAAAGTTTGCGTTTGCAATTTCAAAAGCTGTTTGTTAACATAAGGCTAAGGACTACTGTTATAGCACTATTGCTGCTTGACTGCCACCACAATCTATGAACCTATGGCATAAGTATCCTTTACTACTTCTCTCTTCTTTCCCCCATGAAGTCAACAAGCACTCCATTCTGCCACCTGCCATTGACTCCACATCCTCTGACCTTATTCATTAGTCTATGTATGGGCACCTTACTAAAGCCTTTTGAAAATTGAGATGCATCTACTGCATTGCCATTGTCTACTCCCTCCATTAACTGCGCAAAAAATCCAGTAATGTTGGTCAAGCAAGATTTTCCATTTTGAAATCCATGCTATTTATTCATTATTATATTTCTCATTT
Organism: Scyliorhinus canicula; assembly: GCF_902713615.1. NCBI lineage: Eukaryota > Metazoa > Chordata > Chondrichthyes > Carcharhiniformes > Scyliorhinidae > Scyliorhinus > Scyliorhinus canicula. The sequence goes on along the minus strand of NC_052148.1, from coordinate 243,680,969 downwards.
CTTAGAGGTCCTTCCGTTCTCTCTTTTATACAGATTCCAGTATTTTACCTACCATTGATGTTAAGGGGCTGGTTTATACTTCTTGGGACATGTTCTGCCCTCCACTTCCCCTTTTTAAATTTTGATCACAGAATTGTTACGGTATAGAAGGGTTATTCAGCCCATCATGTCTGCACCAGCTCTCCCAATGAACATTATGACGGAGTGTGAATCTCTTCTCTTTATACCCAAATCTTGCACATTGTTTCTATTGAAATAATCATCTAATGCCTTCTTGAATGTCTTGAAAGAACCTGCCTCCACCACACTTTCAGGCAGTGTATTTCAGACCTGAACCAGTCACCAGTGAACACAATTTTTCTCACATTACATTTCCTTTTTTTCCAAATCGCTTTAAATCTGTGCACTCTTATTCTCGGTCATTTTATGAGCTGCATGAGTTTCTGCCTATGCAATCTCAGCCCCAACTTCTCCTATCTCCATAACTTAAGTTTCTCAGTCCTGGAAATGTTCTTGGAAATCTCTCTGCACTCTCGCAAATGCGTTCACATTCTTCCTAAAGTGTGGTCCCAGAATTGTACAGAATACTCCAGCTGAGGTCTAACTAGTGTCTTATACAAGTTCTGTGAAAACTTCTTGCTCTTGTACTCTATGCCACGATTCATAAAACCTAGGATGTTATATATATTCTACGGACAGCATGGTAGCACCGTGGTTGGCACAGTTGCTTCACAGCTCCAGGGTCCCAGGTTCGATTCCCGGCTTGGGTCACTTTCTGTGCGGAGTCTGCTCGTTCTCCCCGTGTCTGCGTGGGTTTTCTCCGGGTGTTCCGGTTTCCTCCCACAGTCCAAACATATGCAGATTAGGTGGATTGGCAATGCTAAATTGCCCCTTAGTGTCCAAAAATGGTTAGGTGGGGTTACGGGGATAGGGTGGAGGTATGGGCTTGGGTCGGGTGATCTTTCCGCGGGTCGGTGCAGACTCAATGGGCCGAATGGCCTCCTTCTCCACTGTAAATTCTATGATTCTATATTTTATTAACTGCTTCCTCCACCTGTCCTGCCACATTTAATAAATTATACACACATACACCGAGGTCCTTCTGCTGTACAGTTTAGAGTTGCACCCCTTATTTTCTATTGTTTCTCCATGTTCTTCCAACTGAAATGTATCACCTCACATTTGTCTGTATTGAACTTCATCTGCCACTTATCTGCCTGCTCCACCAACTTGCCTATATCCTTTATTTCATTGCTCACTTACTTCATTGCTCATCTCATCGTTCAATGTCAGTCTACCTGTTTTATCTCCCTGGTAATAACAAAGCAAAATAATTATTTAAGATTTCTGCCACCTCTGTCTCATTACCTGTGATATCATCCAGTCTTGAGGTGGTACAATGGCACCGTGGTTCAATTCCGACATCGGGTGACAGTCTCTGTGAAGTTTTCACTTTCTCCCATGTCTGCATAGGCTTCCTCCAGGTGCTCCAGTTTCCTCCCACACTCCAAAGATGTGCAGATTATGTGGATTGGCCATGTTAAATTGCACCTTAGGGTGGGGTTGCAGGAATAGGGCGGGGTATTGGGACCAGGTAGGGTAGTCTTTCAAAGGGTCGGTGCTGATTCGATGGGCCGAATGGCCTCCTTCTGCATTGTAGGGATTCTAACCATTAATGGTCAAATTCCCGTCGCAGCTTCCTTTTTTATTGATGTGCATGTAAAACATTTCACTGCTTGGTTTTATGTTCCTTAATGGTTTAATTTCATAGATCCTCTGCGTTCCTTATTGTTATTTTTTTATTCTCTCCTAAATCTCTTTGTATTCTCTTTTATCATGCATTCTACTGCTGTCAATATATTGAATGTCTGTCTGCCTCTATCCTCGCCTTCAATTGTTCCCTCATGTCTTGATCCATCCATTTAGGGCAGGCGGTGGCGCAGATCATTATCCTGGGTCTCTGGATTACTAGCCCAGTGATAATGATCTGGGGACCCGGGTTCGAATCCCACCACGGCAGGTAATGGAATTTAAATTCAATAAAGTATCTGGAATTAAAAGTCTAATGATGACCATTGTCGATTGTCATAAAAGCCCTTTAGGGAAGGAAATCTGCCATCCTTATCTGGTCTGGCCTGCATATGACTGCATGCCCTTGGAAATGGCCCAGCAAGCCACTCAGTTGTATTCAACCACTACGAAAACACAAAAAAGGAACAAAACCGGAGGGACAGTCTGGCATCGAACCAGGGACCGGAAATGAGAATGACCCTGTCGACCCTGCAAAGTCCTCCGTACGAGCATCTGGGGACTTGTGCCAAAGTTGAAGACTAGTTAAGCAACAGCCTGACATAGTCATACTCACAGAATCATATCTTACAGACAATGTCCCAGACACCACTCTCACCGTTCCTGGGTATATCCTGTCTCCCTGGCAGGACAGACCCAGCAGAGGTGGTGGCGGCACAGTGGTATACAGTCAGGAGGGAGTTCTCAACATCAACTCTGGACCACATGAAGTCTTATGGCTTCAGGTTAAACGTGGACAAGGAAACCTCCTGCTGATTACCATGTGCCTACCAGCCACTATCAGCTGATGAATCAGCATCCCTCCATATTGAACACCACTTGGAGGAAGCACTGAGGATGACAAGGGTGCAGAATATGCTCTGGGTGGGGGTCTTCAATGTCCATCACCAGGAGTGACTCAGTAGTACCACCACAGACCGAGCTGACCAGGTCCTGAAGGACATAGCGGCCAGACTGGGACTTCAGCAGGTGGTGAGGGAACCAACAAGAAGGAAAAACATACTTGACCTCACCCTCACCAATCTGCCTGCTGAAGATGCATCTGTCCATGGCACTATCGGTGGAAGTGATCACCACAAAGTCCCGTCTTCACATTGAAGATACCCTCCATCGTGTTGTGTGGCACTACTACCGGGCTAAATGGGATAGACAAACAGATCTAGCAACTCAATACTGGGCATCCATGAGACGCTGTGGCCATCAGCAGCAACAGAATTGTATTCAACCAAAATTTGCAACCTCATGGCCCGGCATATCCCCCACTCTGCCATTACCACCAAGCCAGTGGATTAACCCTGGTTCAATGAAGAGTGCAGGAAAGCAAGCCAGAAGCAACATTAGGCATATCGAAAATGAGGTGTCAACCTGGTGAAGCTGCAACACAGGATTACTTGTGTACAAGACAGCAAGTAGTAGACAGAGCTAAGCGATTGCACCACGAACGGATCAGATCTAAGTTTTGTACTCCTGCCACATTCAGGTGTGAATGGTGGTGGACTATTAAACAACTCACTGGAGGAGGAGGCTCTGCAAATATCCCCATCCTCAATGATGGAGGAGCCCAGCACATACGTGCAAAAGACGATAAGACATAGGAGCAGAATTAGGCAACTCGGCCCATCGAGTCTGCTCCAACATTCAATCATGGCTGATATTTTTCTCATCCCTATTCTCCTGCTTTCTCCCCATAACCCCTGATCCCGGGCGAAATTCTCCCCCCCCCACGATGGGTGGGAGAATAGGGGGAGGGCCTTCCCGACTTTTTTGACGCCCTCCCGCTATTCTCCCCCCCCCCGCCGAAATCCCGACAAGAACCGCTGCCGCCGTTTTTTTACGGCCGGCAGCGATTCTCAGCTGTTAGAAGGGCCAAAGTCCCAGCCCTTTACGACCTTTTTACGAACGGCAAACACACCTGGTCCTGCCGTTCGTAAAAACGTCGTGACAAACTCGCAAAAAATAACCATGGCACCGATTGGCACGGCAGTACCACGGCCGTGCCAAGGGTGCCATGGGCCTGCGATCGGTGGGCACCGATCGCGGGCAGCGGGCCCGATGCCCGCGCACTATTTGTCCTTCCGCCGCCCCGCAGTATCAATACGCGGGGCGGCTGAGGGGCAACCCGGCCCGCACATGCGCGGGTTTCGCGCAAAAACGCGATGACGTCACCCGCGCATGCGCGGGTGGAGTCTTCCCACCTGCGCATGCGCGGCTGACGTCATATGACGCGTCAGCCGGCGCTAACTCCGGCAAGCGGGCTTAACGATTTTCGTTAAGCCCAACTTGTCGGAGCCTCCGACGTCGGGCTGCTAGCCCCGACGGGGGACCAGAATCGGTCCCCCGTCGGGAAGGGGCGCGCTGCCGTAAAACCCGCCCGGGTTTTACGGCAGTTTTACGATTTCTCCCGTTTTGGGAGAATTTTGCCCCCCCTTCTTAATCAGTACCTATCTATCTTTGTCTTAAAGGCACTCAGTGATTTGGCCTCCACAGCCTTCTGTGGCAAAGACAAGGCTGAGGCATTCGCAACAATCTTCAACCAGAAATGCCGGTCTCCTCCGGAGGTCCCCAGCATCACAGATGTCAGTCTGCAGCCAATACAATACACTCCATGTGATATCAAGAAGCAGCTGAAGGCACTGGATACAGCAAAGGCTATGGGTCCTGATAATATTCAAGCAATAGTACTGAAAACCTGTGCTCTAGAACTTGCCGCACCACTAGCCAAACTGTTCCAGTACAATTACAACGTTGGCATCTACCCGGCAATGTGGAAAGTTGCTCAGGTGTGTCCTGTGCACAAGAAGCAAGACAAGAAGCAAGACAAATACAACCCAGCCAATTACCACCCTATTAGTCTACTCTCCACCATCAGCAAAGTGATGAAAGGAGTCATCAGCAGTGCTATCAAGCGGTACTTACTCAGCAATAACCTACTCACGGACGCTCAGTCTGGGTTCCATCAGGGTCACTCAGCTCCTGACGTCATGACAGCCTTGGTTCAAACATGGACAAAAGAAATGAATGTCAGACGTGAGGTGAGAGTGACTTCCCATGACATCAAGGCTACATTTTACCGAGTACGGCATCAAGGAGCCCTGGCTAAACTGGAGTTAATAGGAATCAGGGGGGAAACTCTCTGCTGGTTGGAGTCATACCTGACACAAAGGAAGATGGTTCTAGTGGTTGGAGGTCAATCATCTCAGCTCCAGGATATCACTGCAGGAGTTCCTCGCGTGGTGTCCTAGGCCCAAACATCTTCACATGCTTCATTAGTCACCTCCCTTCCATAATAAGGTCAGAAGTGGGCATATTTGCGGATGACTGCACAATGTTCAGTCCCATTCACGACTCCTCAGACAATTAAGCAGGCCATGTCCAAATGCAGCAAGACCTGGACAATATCCAGGCTGGTCTGACAAGTGGCAAGTCACCACACAAGGGCAAGAGAGAATCTAACCACCGCCCCTTGACATTAAATTGCATTACCATTTCTGAATCCCCCACTATCAACATCCTGGGGGTTATCATTGATTAGAAACTGAACTGGACTAGCCATATTAATACTGTGGCACCCAGAGCAGGTAAATGGCTAGGCATGCTACATCGAGTAACTCATCTCCTGACCCACAAAAGCCTGTGCACCATCTACAAGGCATAAGTCAGGAGTGTAATGGAATACTCTCCATTTGCCTGGATGAGTGTGGATCCAACAATGTTCAATAAGCTCGACACCTTCCAGGACAAAGCAACCCGCTTGATTGCTACTCCTTCAAATCCTCCACCGCTGACAAACAGTACCATCTACAAGATGCACTGCAGTAACTCACCAAGGTTCCTTAGACAGCACCTTCCAAACCCACGACCAATACCATCTAGAAGGGCAAGAGCAGCAGATACCTGGGAACCCCACCATGTGGAGGTTCCCGTCCAGGTCAGTCATCACCCTGACTTCGAAATATATCCCCGTTCCTTCACTATCGCTGGGGCAACATCCTGGAACTACCGCACTAATAACATAGTGGATGTACCCATGCCTCAAGGACTGCAGCGGTTCAAGAAGGCAGCTCACCACCACCTTCTGAAGGGCAACTAGGAATGGGCAATAAATGCTGGCCTAACCAGCGATACCCATATCCCATAAATTAATTTTTTTAAAATTGAGTCCCACTAGTGTTTAGTTTATTTGTGCCTTTTTGCGGAATATATTTTTCCTGCTATCTGTTGATCGCTGTTTTAAATGTTTTCCATTATTGTACTCTTCATCGTTGTATGGAAATATAGTTGCAAATTTTATTTTCCCAAGTTTTATTTTCAGCTCCTCAAGATGAGGCGAGGCATGGTGGCACAGTGGTTAGCACTGCTGCCTCACGGCACTGAGAACCCGAGTTTGATCCCGGCCCCGGTTCACTGTCCGTGTGGAGTTTGCACATTCTCCCCGTGTTTGCATGGGTCTCACCCCCACAACCCAAAGATGTGTAGGGTACGTGGATTGGCCACGCTAAATTGCCCTTTAATGGAAAAAAAGAATTGGGTACTCTAAATATATTTTTAAAAAAGCTCCTCAAGGTCAGTTTTTCTCCAATCTATTGACTTGGTTTTCATCATACTTATCCATTATCACCTTCAATTGTAATATATTATGGTCACTGTGGTGTTCTTTGTGTTGCTTATTTCAGGATGGTTGGTGTAGTGTTCACAAAGACCACAGAATAGCTTTTAACTTAAACAAAGTTATGATTTTATTTACACTACTCAGCTGGGATTCGACACTTAGTGCTTAAGAATACACAACTGATCAATAATATCTAACTACACGTATCTACTGCTAATCTCAATTCTGGTATAAACTATAATCTAACTTTACTCGTATTATCTGCTCTTATGACCTTTATTCGCTATCTCCTGCACACACTCCTCCTCTAAGGTCCAGCATCACTGCTTTATATAGTAGTATCTGTAGTCCCCTCTAGTGGCTACTCTCGACACTACATTAACCCTTGTAATGCTGATAGTTACGATAATACCACAGTCACTAGTGCAGATGTTCCGCAAGTTTTACTTCTCTTTTGTACCTTGGTTCATTCCCCATCATTAGATCCAATAGTGAGTCCTCCCTCTTTGGACTTTTCACATATTTGGTTAGAAAGGAGTCTTTGTACTGGTCTGCAAATTGAGATGGATAGTATCTGTACTGACTTTCCAGTCCAAGATGAATGTGCTTGGGTTTCAAATAGTAGTTTGAGCCTCCTGGCAATATGCTGAGTCTATCTAATGCTCATTAACATATACTAACATAAGTGCCAGTGATGTTAGCATTCCAAACTTCTGGAAGCTACACACACAAAGCACCAGGGGGAACTGCGAATGTGTTCAGTGAAGCACAAGCATTGCCAGTAACAGCTGAGATTTGGCAGAAGTCAGGAGCTTTTGAATCTGAAACTTGCAGAAACTTTAATAATTGATTACTAGTACTTCAAATGAACATTTTTGTGTTGGCATTTTACCTGAAGCACACCGGATTGCCTCTAAGGGCCTGTGGAACACTTAGGTCATGGGAGTATGTTGTCCTCTTCAAACAGCAAGTGGTTTGTTTTTCAGTATAAAGGAAGAGCAGAAGAGGGTGGAGGAAATTAGAGTTAAGCAGCATGTGCGAAGAGTATGCTGATTTCATTTGAAAGGATTTGCAGGCAACATCGATTCTATGAAGACCTGAGCAAGGAGCTTTGTGTTTTGGGAGAGCACCAAAAGAGCAAAAAGGGGAGTTGTACCAGGTATTACTGCCTGCATGGCACGATCATCTTCCTGACGCGTCTGCTGGTGGCAGTAAAGATAACAATTATCCTCATATGTTCACTTCAATCAAAGATGGGGTTACTGCATTTCATGGCCACGCAGTAGCACAGTGGTTAGCACTGCTGCTTCACAGTTCCATGGTCCGAGTTTCGATTCCCGGCTTGGGTCACTGTCTGTGTAGAATCTGCACGTTCTCCCTGTGTCTGCATGAGTTTCCTCCGGGTGCTCCGGTTTCCTCCCCCAAGTCCCAAAAGACGCGCTGTTAGGTAATTTGGACATTCTGAATTCTCCCTCTGTGTACCCGAACAGGCGCCGGAGTGTGGGACTTTTCACAGTGACTTCATTGCTGTCTTAATGTAAGCCTACTTGTGGCAATAAAGATTATTATTTTTATTATTATTCAGGAGAGCAAGAGAAGTCATCCAGCTTAGCTTGACAACAAATCACCAGAATTACAGACCCAAACGTTTTATGGTAAATCTGGTTCTCCCAAACGGTATGGAAACATCATTTTTTAATGAGTTCTTCAATGAAGCACAACGTGGTGAACAGGAAACTGGTGGTGATGAGGTGCAACCCCAACTGCCAAGAACTGCAAGAACAAGAGCTGAGAACCATTACAATAAGGTACATGTCTCTATAAGATGAGCTATGGGAAGGACCATTAGAGTATTAAGGAGTTCTTTCATTGCCTTACTGGTCTACAAAATGCAAGATCATGTTTTCCACTTAGCCATAACCTCTACAATTTTATGACCCATAGGGGCCTGGATATATATATTTCTGATGAGGTGATCCTGTCTGTCCTGGAGACAAAACAACAAAGAAAAAGCATCAGGATGACAGCCATTCAAGGATTTCCTAATAACTGCATAGGGTTATCACAGCGCAAGTAATCAATTAAGTGTTCTCATTTGTTTTACACAATCAATGTGTACACAATCAATTGTCAACACGAGCACCACTCGTTCTTACTATCTTCAAATGAATGACACATCTTTCAATAAAATCCCTATCCTAGAGCATCCTTCAATCTCTGAGGTTCAACATGACCTTGTAGGCCTTAGCCATTCGATTGAAATACACCCTTTCCTCAGTTAGTACTCAAACAATAAAAGCATGAAATAAGTGGTTACGTGAGGAGATCTGTTGTACAAATGTTAATTGTTGTGGTTGCAGTAATTAAGTAAAGTGGGAGGGATGTTACGTGTCAGAGAATGCATTCCTGCTGGTTCTGTGTCATGTGATGTGTAATGATGTCAGTAGAGTGTTTGGTTTGGGCTGATCACCATCTGTGATTGTGTGAGCAACACCCTTAATAAACCTCTTGGCGTGTTTTACAAGAATCCAGAGTACGAGCACCTCCATATCTTTTCCCTTTGTAGCAGCAAAGAAATGTAACATGAGTCCCCATTCTTCTTTATTTCAACCAACTCAGTAGTGAACATAAGATATCTGCTCTATTTGAACTGCCAAAACATGACATAGAATCATAGAATTCCTACAGTGCAGAAGGAGCCCATTCGGCCTATTGAGTCTGCACCGACCCTCTGAAAGAGCACCCTACCTAGCCCCACCCCCCTGCAATCCCGTAGCCCCACCAAACCTTTGGACATGAAGGGGTAATTTAGCAAGGTTAATCAACCTAACCAGCACACCTTTGTACTGAGGACACTCGGAGCACCCGGAGGAAACCCATGCAGACATGGTGAGAGAGTACAAACACCACACAGTCACCCAAGGCCAGAATTGAAACCAGATCCCTGTCGCTGTGAGGTAGCAGTGCTAACCATGCCGCTATATCCTTCTTCCTCCTCTTGTAGTTTTGATTCTTTCATGGGATGTGGGGGGTCGGTGGTTGCCCTTGAACTGAATGGAATTCTAGGCTATTTCAGAGGACAATTACGAGTCTACTACATTTCTATGGTTCTGAAGTCACAGGTAGATTGGATGAGGTAAGCGTTGAAGTCCTGATAATAAGGGCTTGTAATTAACTATACTTTATCATTATCTGAGCAGCTACTCCATGTTTGCACTCTGCCCGCGCTGCAGGGAGAATTTTCAGGTTCCCAACACATGACCCTTTTAGTGGCCACGTCATCATGTCATCACATGACCACTCGATCCACAGTACTCGGTTGCAGATTTCCTTCCCTAAAAGGAGATTCATGAACAGTGACAATCAATAATAATTTCATGGTCACCATTAATGAGACGAGCTTTCAATTCCAGATTTCTTAATTGAATTCAAATTTTGCCAGCTGCCGCAGGATTTGAACCCGTGAGGATTCCCTGGGCAGTCACCTGGGATTATTAGTCCAGTGACATTATCACTGCACCACTAACTCCCCTGTCTCTCCTAGCTACAAGCTGAGAGCCAGTGGGACTAATGTGGCACTTCACTGCTGAGAGGGAGTTACTCTGGCTGCATCTCTTAAGCTTCAACTGTCCAAAATAACCTGTTCTTGTGTTTGTCCTGAGGAAGAGGTCTTACTGCTTGTTAGACACTGCTGGCTTGAGAAACAGTAGCGAAATGCAAGTCAAGTTTTGCTGTAACCATTTCATTGATCCTAGAACCATAGAATCCCTACAATGAAGAAGGAAGCCATTCAACCTATCGAGTATTGACCGCCCCTCCGTAAAAGCACCCTATCTTGGCCCAGTCTCCCACTTGATCCCTGTAACCCACCTAACCTATACATCTTTGGAGTGTAGGAGAAATCCAGAGCACCCGGAGGAAACCCACGCAGACACAGGGAGAATGTACAAACTCCACACAGTCACCCGAGACTGGTCACCCGAGACTGGAATCGAACCCGGGTCCCTGGCGTTGTGAGGCGACAGTGCTAATCACTGTGCCACCGTGACACAAACCTGTTTTGTTCCATTTTAATCCAGGGGATGAACAATAAAAGTGGGCAGGAGATCATTATCGTCAACAGAACTAGAACATAGTTTGGTCCTGGATATGATTAACAGTGAATTCCAATCACTGTAGCCACTTGTGAACGTTCTGATGTCTCAGCAAGTGTGAAAACTTAGTAAATCCCTTCCCGCACTTGGAGCAGGTGAACAGAATCTCGACACCATGCCCCAAAGATAGCTGGTTTAATGCTAGCTAATTTAATCCTGAAAGATCTAAGAGTGCATCACTCTACACCTCAGCCCCAAGTGTTATAAAGTTGTTATTTATGATAGTGAACTGTCTATTGCTCTCCTACCCCAACCAGCACAGTACACTCTCTTTGTATAGAGGAGGAGCATTGACTGTTTCCCAGATGCTGCTGGGCTGTGCGTTTCCATTCGGAGTGCCACATCCTCCATTGATGTCTGCGTGCAAAGAACTTCCATTAAAAAACATTCTGCGGTATTGTTGCAAATGGGAGTATATAATTCCTGATTCACAGATGCCAATTCCCATATATTCCCGGAGACTGAATTTGACGCTTGTACGAGAGTGTAATGTTCCTTGAGCCTTCTTATTTTCAGGGAGGTGCCCACCAGTTCTGTGCTCCACCACTCAGTAGCCCAGGAAAACCTAATCCTTGACCTTCAATGGTCTTAACTGAAACTGTATGAGCCTCAATCAAACTGTTCTCGAATTTGATCTGATATTTAAACCTGAGATCAGTTTTTGACTAAGATCAGCAATTTCCATCTTGTAACATTGGCCAACTCCTCCCCTGCCTCAGCTCTTCTGCTGCTGGAACCCTCATAGGAACATAGGAATTAGGAGCAGAAGTAGGCAATTCAGCTCTTGGAGCCTGCTCCGCCATTCAATCAGATCATGGCTGATCTCTTCCTGGTCTCAAATCCTCCTCCCCACCCATATCCCATTAACCCGTTTTTATCAAAAATACATCTATCTCTTTCTTGATACCATTTAATGACTCAGATTCCACTGCACTATGGGGCAGCGAGTTCCAAATATTCACAACCTTCAGCGAGAAGTAGTTCCTCCTCATCTAAGTTTTAAATCTACCACCTCTCAACCTATATCCGTGACCTCTCATTCTAGATTTCTCCACAAGGTGGGGGGGCATTTGATCTAAGTTTACTTTATCAATCACATTTAGTATTTTATGGACCTCGATCAGATCCCCTCTCATCCTTCTAAACTCCAGCGAGTATAAACCCAATCACTCCGCATACGTTAACCCTTTCATCCCCGGAATCAATCTGGTGAACATCCTTTGAACAGCCATCAATGCCCCAACAACTTTCCTCAAATAAGAAGACAAAACTGGACACAATACTCCAGATGTGGTCTCACCAGAACCCTATACAATTGCAACAACACTTCTCTACTTTTATACTCTAGTCATTTTACAATAAATGCTAACATTCCATTTGCCAGTTTAATTACATGCTGTACCTGCATACAGACTTTCTGCGATACATAAACAAAGAAACCCAGATCCCTCTATCCAGATGCATCTTGAATCCGCTTTCCATTTAGATAATAATTTGTCTTTCTATTTTTTTCGTCCAAAATAGATAACCTCGCACTTATCTACATTGAACCACATCTGCCAAACTTTGGCCCAACCTCCTAGCCTATCTATATCCATCTGTAAAATCTTTATTTCCTCTTCACAGCCTGCTTTCCCACCTATTGCTGTATCCGCAAATTTTGCTATATTACACACTGTGACTGCTTGCAGATCTTATAGAAATTGTAAACAGTTGAGGTCCGTCGACTGAACTCTGCGGCACCTCGCTAGTTATAGTTTGCCAGCCAGAGAAGGACGCATTTATCCTACCCTCTGCTTTCTGTCAGTCAATCCAATCTAGTACTCTACCCCCAAAGCCCTGCAATCTCACCTTCTGGATCAGTCTTTTGTGCGGCACCTTATGAAATGCCTTCTGGGCAGCACAGTGGCGCAATGGGTTAGCACTGCTGCCTCATGATGCCGAGGTCCTAGTTTCGATCCCGGCTCTGGGTCACTGTCCGTGTGGAGTTTGCACATTCTCCCCGTGTTTGCGTGGATTTCGCCCCCACAACCCAAAGATGTGCAGAGTAGGTGGATTGGCCAAGCTAAAATGCCCCTTAATTGGAAAAAATGAATCGGATACTCTAAATTTATTTTTAAAAATGAAATGAAATGCCTTCTGGAAGTCTAGGTATACCACATCCATGCCTTTAGTACCTCTAGTCTCAACCATTCCCTTGCTCTCCCTGCCAGCCTCCGACAGTTTACACATTGTAAACTTGAGAGTATTAAAAACTCTGTCGCTTGTGCCTTTATCTGTAGCATGCCTCTGTGCTCATTGACCTGGGCTGGCTCCCACTTATGTAATGGCTGAATTTAAAAATTCTCGTCTTTGTTTTCAAATTCCTTCTCAGCCGCACATTCCCTACCTCTGCAATCTTCTCAAATATCGAAAATGTGTTCAGTTCAGTGGATACTGCAACTGGCCTCTTCCTGCAGGAGTCTCTGGTCCCAGTCGTAGCAGGTGTCAGGAGTCCATACGGCGAGGGGCCATGCTGGCTCTGAGTTCAACCTTGTTCTCTGGGAGACCAAAGTTTCGGGATTGAAATCATATTAAAGATCCCTTACTCCTACTCTGCAGCTCAGTGGGAATGCTGATCTCCAGCGTGATAGCAGGACAATGTTACGGGAAGGGAGAATGTTGTTGTCTCTCGGGGTGGACAGCACATCCTGACCCTTGTGACCTTCTGAACTAATGTACGTGCTGGTGTCAGAAAGCCAGCTGAACCAAACTGCCAAGGCAGACACTCAGTTGCTGTAGTCTATAGCCAGGCCCTCTCATACAAACGCTCCGAGGATTCTTGACTGCAGCCATCTCAAGAGTCCTTAACAGAATCCAAGCAGTTTTACCACATCTCAATCTGCAACCATTGAGGGTGAGTCGGGTAGAGCACCTTGTTCAAGCACTTAATACAGGAACTTGATCAGTGGTGGGCAACCTGCAGCCCAGGGAGCCACATGCAGCACATCTGGTTCCTGGGTACAGCCCACGAGACATTATGTTGACCGGTGACTATGCACAGGGTTGCCACATTCCACTGATTTCTGTCCACGTAATTTTTGTCTTACCATTGTGACTGAAGTGATTCGCATGTGAAGCAAGTACAAGTGAAGTGAGGCATGTGCTGATTGCTCATAACATTGACAGTGAAAGCCATCATTCGGCATCCAAAGTGTAAATATTTAGTTTGCTTTTACCATTTGAAGTTGATGGTTATTATATTAATATATGAATAATTAAGAACAAAAAACAATACAGCACTGAACAGGCCCTTCAGCCCTCCAAGCCTGTACTGGTCATGGTACCACCCTTGGCCATAACCCTCAGGTTTTCCTAGTGCCGTATCCCTCTATGTCCATACTATCCATGTGTTTTGCTCACAAAGCCAGCATTTGTTGCCCTTCCCTAATTGCCCTTACGAAGGTGCTGGTGAGTTGCCCTCTTGAACCTCTGCAGTCCACTTGGTGCAGGTGCAGCCATTGTGATATTAGGGGTGGTGGAGTTCCAGGATTTTGACCCAGCAGCAATGAAGGAAGGCAATATAATTCCAAGTCAGGATGGTGAGTAGCTTGGAGGGGAATTTTCAGGCAGTGGTGCTCCCAGCTATCTGCTGCCCTTATCCTTCTGGATGGTAGCGGTTGTGGGTCTGGAAGATGCTGCCGAAGGAGCCTGGGTAACACAATTGAAACCCCAAACTGAGAGGAGACAGGAATCAAGTGTACACACCTTGCTCCTACAAAGTCAATCTCTCATTGGCTACAGGAGATATGAGGATGAAAATAAGGTAAAAAGAAGTCACGACAGGTGACAAGAATGTGGGCACAAACCGTAATTCTCTGCTGGTGATCAAACACCAATTGCGTAATAATGGAGTGCAAGCCATTTTGATTCACACAGGCAATCATGCCAGAAGGCAGCCAATCACAGCCTGGACTTGAGGGAGCTCTGCTAACTTAGTACAACTTAAAGCCTTATCCTGTTGCTTTTGGATGCCGATGGGGAAGTAGTTATAAAGTATTGGCTCCAGTAAACATTCTGAATGGAAGTACAGACTGACAGATATTGCACATATGCCCCCTGCAGCAGCCAATCAGAAGCCAGAGGCAAAAGAAAAGTTGAGGGCCGCAGTGACTTTGAATCAGATGTTTTGTTTGCTGTAGCAATTGATTGCTGGTCATGTTGTCTGTGACAGCCTCCCTAGAGCAGCTCAGCTTCCTTATGCATTGCTCCTCAGAGAACTGCAGGAACATTGTCCTCGACCTATAAACTCTCTTGGAAGGGTAAAGATTCCTCTGAGAATGCCTCCTTCTCCTTTTTTCCCCCTGCAGCACAGTTTGCTCACTCTTCCTGCTGAGGTTCCTTCGCCTCCCCTTGGCAGAATGACAAACTAGATGCACTGGCAAAAGCCCTTTAAGTGCACAAAACAAAATGACAAACATAATACAGTTAAAATGTCACACAAAATCTTCCAGCATTTTACCCAAAGCCGAGCTAAGAATCCCCTTAAACAGCACTGGAAGTGTCTGCCTCTCAACCTCTTGTGCCATATGATATATAGACAGGGTACAAAACTGGCGGGACAAAGTGCGCAGAGGTGAAAACAAAGTTGGGGATCTTGTCAATGACATTTGATCCTAATTTCCATACATTCATTTGGCACCTCCGCCTGTTTCCAGCAGGGGGTCTGACTGCTTAAATCGAGGGTTGTCTGAAAATCGACGCAGGGGAAGCGCCCAGTGATCACGTGGCAATTCTGTTTCCAACAGCCGTTTTGTCTCACTTACTGTCCTGTTTTTTAGACATAAGTGGGGCAGCAAGACAAGTCGTCATCCTCCTGAGTTCTCCATATACCTGCACTCAAAGATAGGAATATCTATTGTAGGTAGGTGGAAAGATACAGGTTGAAGAGGGAGAGACATTGCAGCAGATTAAGAAAAACAAATGAGTATTAGATTATTGACTGAACAGCATTCAGTAACAGCTGCACAGATTGCTAAAGTAATTAATAGGTTAGACCATGATTTTTCTTTTCCAATGTGCACTTTGAATGTTTCTGGCGATGTGTTGGGGAAAGTTATGTCAGATGCATTATGCAAAAAAACAAGAAGTCTCACAGCTCCTTCTGGTAAAATATAGATCAGTAAGGAGGGTGTTGAGTTGGCAGTGCTATGGCAGTATTCCTCACACTGCCACATGTCAGCCTTGTGACAATTAACGTTCATTTAGGATTCCAAATATTAAGCCAGCTGTCAACTGCGTTATTAGTTTTCACAATTATTTTCAATCAATCTTGTTTCGGGGGAAACTATTTAGCTTAACCAAACAAAATGTCACCAGCTTTAGATCCTTTGATATCACTGCAAGAAAATAACTGCTTTGAAATGGCAGCGAGTTAGTGGATAGAATATTGTAGAGGGATAAAATTAGAATGCCAATCATTTGAGAATACTTGACCACTTATATTTGCAGTGACAATAATATTGCAGGCTTTTACAGCTTTCTAAGACGATGTGCAAAATATGTTTATGTATTTACATTGTAATGCTACCTGAATGATGCTTTCCTTGCTTCGGAGTACTTGCTACGTGTAACATTCAAATGATAGTAGGCAACGGTCAAATAGTAATTCAAGCATATGGTATAATGCAGCGACTTCTGCTAGCCTAGCCGGGCCAGATAGCAGCACGGATCATGATGGTTATTGTGTCCGATTTGTATCTTTCCCAATTCTCTGCTAAAGGGCTTCACGAAGAGTGAGATAAGGGCCGAATTCTCTGGCTGTTGCGATTCACTGTTCCCACCAGCAGCCCACCCCCACCTGCGGATTTCCCAGAGACGTGGTGTGGCTTCAATGGGAAATCCCATTGGCAAGTGGCGGGAAGCCAGAATCCCTCCACCAGTGAATGGCGTGCCATCGAGAAACACACGGCTGGGGTACCAGAGAATCCAGCCCAAGGTAACGCTGAACGGAAATCTTCAAAAGAGCATGGTTATAAGAATGAGATGCAACGTGGCCAGTAAATGCTGGGAGAAGCCTCCCGTGGAGGGGACGGGGTGGGGGGGGGGGGGTGGCCGCCCATGGCCTCAGCTGGGGGTGGGGAGGGGTTAGGGGGGAGGGTGACGGGTGTCTCAGCGTCCGCAGGTCTACCATGCCAACCCCTGGACCATTGTTCCCATTTCGGGGCCAACCCTGCCCCAGCCCCGCCTGCCCCACCGACTATCCATAACTCCCACTGACCGCGGAGGCCTCTGGCGCGGCTGAACGTTATTGTGAACTGGGAATTGGTAATCGTAGTTAAGTGAGCACGTCACAGTTCCCAAGTGGATTCCTGTGGGTGGGTCGGCCATATAGCCTCTGGGAGTTATTGTCCAGCATCCCCAATCAGACCATGTTGCCTGAACACTGCGCCTGAACACTACGGGAGGCAACACCATGGACGAAGCGGCCAACATCCAAGCACCTAGGGCTTAGCCCCAGCAGCGGGGCATTTCAGCGACCAGACAGTTGGCATGTGCGCCGAGGAGGGGACCAGCACCAGGTCAAGGTAATGTTACGTGCGGGTATCTGGGATACAGGGTGTGAGGTCTGACTGCAGCCGGGGGTGCGTGGGTAGGGCATTTTGGATGGCAGGGGATGGGGGGATAAGATGAGCAATGAGGGAATGGGGGGGGGGGAGGGAGTGCCCTGGGGAAATGGAGATTTGAGGGTGGAGGACACCGCTGGTTGTCAGTCACACGCAATGGATGGTATCTTGGGCCCTTCGGAAGCTGCCCTTGTGTGCTGCTGGCAGGCCAGGTGGCCAGGTGTCGGAGACACAGGCTCAAGGCAGCGGCCCATGCACAGGGTCCAACCCCACACTCTGAGGATCCAGCTGCCCATAAGACCAGGGAGGGACCCAAAGTGAGAGGCCAGCGACGGCCCAAGGTGTACAGGCGTTGCTGGTCTTTCGAACAGATGACAGACAGCGTGTGCCTTTGGAGGCTGTGCCTCAACAAGAGGATGGTCCAGTACCTGTGCCATATCCTTGTGGACTTGGGACTGCATGGAGGAGGAGGATACACACTCTTGGTATCAATCAAGGTCACCGCAGCCCTAAACTTCTACACCTCAGGATCACTCCAGGGCCTGAGCGGGGACTCGTGCGGTATCTCACAAGCTACAGCCCACAAGTGCATCCATGAAATCATGGATGCCCAGTTTGCCTGGGCTGCTAACTGTATACACTTTGACATGGATCAGGCCCAACAAGATGCCTTAGCAACAGGATTCTCCACCATCGATGGGATGCCCCAGGTCCAGGGGATGAAAAATGGCATGCATGTCGCCTTGAGATCACTGGGCCATTTGGGAATGCCCTACATCACCAGGAAGGGGTTTCTCTCCCTGAATCTTCACCCTGTGCCCTGTGTGTGACCACCACATGAAGATTATGCATGTCTGTGAACACTTCCCAGGGAGTGTGCACGACAGCTACATCCTGGGGCAGTCAGACATCCCCGGCATTTTCGAGGACCACCCTCGGATAGCCTGTTGGCTCTTGGGGGATAAGTCCTACTCGCTGAGGACGTGGCTAATGACCTCAGTACGGAGGCCAGAGACTGATGCGGAGACCCAATACAACAAAGCCCAAATGGCCACCTTGGCTGTCATTTAAAAAAACTAATAATTTTGAGTATCCACCATCACATGGTCCGTGTAACTGCACTCCAGGGTGATGGAAGTGTGTTGGCACTGCCAGGGGCAGGGGGAGGATGATAACTGCTGAGAGTTGAGCTGGTGCTCCTCAATCTCTGCCATATTCTGACCCGTGCCTACCTGCTGAGTGCTCACTCACACCCATCACCTGCACTTGATGTGCCAGGTTGGGGGGGGGGGGGGGGGGGTGCGAGGAGGGGTTGCAGTGTGGAAAGAGGCATCCAGGAACTCCATGTCAGGCAAACCGGGGGCATGTGATTGGTGCTCTGCCCACATTGCGGAAGAAAGTGCTAGAGATGTCATATTGCTCAAGAGCAACTTTGTTTAATGCGGCGTCATCTGGCTCTGACAGCTCCCCGACGCCTGCAGAACAGTGTCGAAGCCCTGGTGATGCTCCTCAGTGACAGGGACATGCTCCACAGCGCCCCGGGCAATGCCCACGTGCAACTTGGACAAGCTCCGCAGTACCTCGGCTATGCTCACCTGAGACTGGGACATGCTCCACAGCGCCCTGGTTATCCCCACCAGTGACTGGGACAAGCTCTGCAGCACCTCGGCTATGCCCACATGAGACTGGGAGCCCTCCCCCAGCGACTGAGACATGCTCTAGAGTCTAGAGGGCCTCGGCAATGCCCACCTGACGTTGGGCATGCCCCGCAGTGTCTCATCAAGGTCCACCTAGTTCTGAGTCATGTACCCAGCGACTGGGAAATGCTGTTGAGGCTCTTAGCCATGGCCATCACCGACTGAGCGACGTCTTTGTCACCTCCACTCATGCTACCGATGCTGTGCACCAGGCTCTCCACTACAGGCACCAAATAGCAATGTTGGCCTTGGTGCCATGCATTGCCCGCACCATCTCCAGTGCTTGTAGCATTTGGGACTCCACCAATCGGCTATGGAGCTGTTGGAGTGTCCCTGACATCCCTTCTAAATCTCTCAGCCGCACCTTATCGTCTGCATCAGCTCCGGGTATGCCTGAGCAACAGCCTCAGGATCTGACTGAGACCCAGCTGGGGGAATGGAGGGTGTCCGGTGCCAACTCACATGAGCGACCCAGTGGAGATCGATGACCTTCTGGCGGGACTGGGTGCCGATCCTCCTGGTCACACTCCCCAATTTGTGTTGCTAATTTTAGAATGATTGCCATCGTGTTCGCAAAGACCACAAATTGCTTTAAATTGAACTGAGCTATAAATTTATGAACACAACTAATTTGGATTCGACACCTCCTCCCAGATAATATACAGTTGATAATAAACATATAATCTACACTCATCTACTACTAATCTCCACACTATTACATTAACTATGATGTGCTCTCACTGACACTATCTTTCCAACACAAAGAACACCATACTTTGGACTGTGCAATTCACTGCCCAAATATCTCTATCTCTCCCATCTCCTTTAAGACACTGATTTAAACATACGCCTTTGACAAACCTTTGAATCACCTGCCCCAATGTCCCCTCATATCTTAAATTTTTCTTTGATTATACTCCTGTGAATTGCTTCAGGAGGTTTTACTACCTTAAAGGTGCTCTAGAAATGCATGTTGTTGTAGTTGTTGATAGAGGCATCAAAGCAAATAACTGCTGACTGATTTGTGGTCCATCCCAGGAGGTGAGCAATTAGTCCTGATGGGCTGTGCACTGGTGTGTGACATGTTTCTAATGTTGCCTCACAATACCTCAGAATAATACTTAAAACATTATACGCTTTTACAGGGAACCGTGTTTTAGTCCATATATTTAGGTACTGTCGGCATTGGCTGGATATCGCCAATTAGCAGAATCTCAAGACAGATTATAACTACGAGTAAATTTACTGTGTTCTCATTCCTGGTGTGGAGACATGCTTGGATAGATTGCAGCCACAGACAGGGTTGCTGTGCTGATTCACTGACCGTCACCCTCCCCCCCCCCCCCCCCCATCCCCCCCGCCACCCCCTCCACCTCCCTCCCCACCTCCCTCCCCACCACTCACTTCAAATTCTGTTCCCTGTCGAGAGTGCTGAATTTATCCTTTACATCTCTCATTCTGTTAAGTCAAGTGCAATCGTTTCCCAACTGACCTAATAAATCAAATGCTACAGGGCAATAAAGTATGTTTATTTTCCACATTGTTCTACATAAAGCAAATAATTCAAATTAATCTACACTTTCACTCCTTGTTGTAAATAACTATCTGACTCAGTACAACATTTTCTTTGTTTTTTCAGGATGGGGAGACAAGGAAATAAACTGAATAGGTCTGAACGTAAATGCCGCTGAATGGAATGTGTTTGGTCGCGAGTTTATCGCAATCCGTTTAAAGCCCCTCTTGCCCAAAATTAGCCCTTAAAAATATCCAAGGGTTATTTGATTAGAGATATTTTTCCCATTGAAATAAATTCGAAAAGGAGCTGATTAAGTGTTATATTGGCACTGCCTGTCCACTGTAACAACATGTCAAGCAATGCCACGATAACAACAGGCGAAGCAGTGCCAATGTAACAACATGCCAAGCAATGCCACTGTATCAATATGCCAAGCAGTGTCACTGTAACAACATGCCAATCAGTGTCACTGTAACAACATGCCAAGCAGTATCACTGTAACAACATGCCAAGCAGTGCCACTATAGCAACATGCCAAGCAGTGCCACTGTAACAACATGCCAATCAGTGCCACTGTAACAACATGCCAAGCAGTGCCACTATAGCAACATGCCAAGCAGTGCCACTGTAACAACATGCCAATCAGCGCCACTGTAACAACATGCCAAGCAGTGCCACTGTAACAACATGCCAAGCAGTGCCACTATAGCAACATGCCAAGCAGTGCCACTGTAACAACATGCCAAGCAGTGCCACTATAACAACATGCCAAGCAGTGTCACTGTAACAACATGCCAAGCAGTGCCACTATAACAACATGCCAAGCAGTGTCACTGTAACAACATGCCAAGCAGTGTCACTATAACAACATGCCAAGTAGTTTCACTATAACAACATGCCAAGCAGTGCCACTGTAACAATATACCAAGCAGTGTCACTATAACAACATGCCAAGTAGTTTCACTATAATAACATGCCAAGCAGTGTCACTGTAACAACATGCCAAGCAGTGTCACTGTAACAACATACCAAGTAGTGCCACTGTAACAACATGCCAAGCAGTGCCACTATAACAACATGCCAAGCAGTGCCACTATAACAACATGCCAAGCAGTGTCACTGTAACAACATGCCAAGCAGTGCCACTATAGCAACATGCCAAGCAGCGGTACAAGCAGCGGGAAAAGCTGTCGGTATAGATTTACTCATTTCTGTCAAGCTTATTTTATTTTGCCATAATGTCAAGAGCCATAAAGACAAATTAACATGCCGGCAATGATTTAAAGGACAAATCCACCTTAATTAAAATTCCGAATTAACTAAAAGGTCACTAACCATTACAATGTAGATTTCTGTCCAACCAAGCAAATCTGCTGGAGCCATAGACTGATTTATGAAGACTGGGTAAGGCACCATTTTCTCTTCCTTATAGAATATTTAACAGCAGGTTGCTCTGCGTCAGCTCCTGTTTCACAAAAAAAAAAGGCAATCAAAAAACCCCGGTTTATTCTGATCTCCTAATACTCATTTGAAGCCACGGAAAATATCACAAACAGTTACTTTCATGATAAATCTTTAAGCTCCTCCACAATAATTCCGGAAACGAGTCTCCCCTTAACTCAATTGAGAATGCCTTTTGATTTATGCCTGTCTACAATCTGAAAGCGCATCAGACAGCAGATTCACAGCATGACACCAACTCTCATATTTAGAATGGAGCTTTTGGCCTATAGACTAGACACTGCAGCATACCATGCTGCCAATATGGTGGGCAGGAAGCACCTGCACATTTTCAACTGGAACAACAGCACAGCACCCGCCAGGTTTGAAAAGGAGGCGATGCCGGGGGCAGGAGAGTATTTTGGCAACATTTAAAGTAAGCGATAATTAATGTTAACTGGGGTCTAGCGCTTCTTGCAGACCCATCGTAAATATTTGATCAATCCAGCACTCGCATGGCACTGCAGGGTGTTAACTGGAAGGAAGGCCCCCTCCTCCAGCGCTGTTTAAAGTAGTACTTACAGGTTAGCTTCTGGTTTTTCATTCTCATCTGCTTTTTGACTTCTGGATATTTTTTGCTGCGCTTATCAGTCTGGGAAGTTCACTTTTTCTGCACGCAGATTTTAGCCGTCTTGGACCTGCCTGGTTTTCTTTGCTTCAGGAATTGTCTGGAAGCAGATATGGGTGGCTTCATAGGGCATCCTTCAGGGCTTGTGTAAAGAGGAACAGCATGGAAGACAACACGAAGCTACCAGTGAATGGATGAGGGAAGTGCATAGAATGCCATGCACACAGAGCATCTTCAGGGAAGAATTCTCTTGCATCAACTCAGGAACGTTGTACAAGACACCTTTGTTTCATCCAAGCTGTTCCAGTAGAGCTCCAACACTGGCATCGACCTGTCAATGATCCAGGTATGTCCTATGCACAAAAAGCAGGACAAATCAAACCTGACTTAACGTAGACAAAAGAGGTGAGATGAGAGTGACTGCCCTTGACATCAAGGAAACATTTGACCTGCATCAGTGGTAATGGAATAGCACAGATGTTGTGTACCAGCTGTGAGGTGGGGTAATAAGAGTCAGGATTTTTGAACATGGATCAGGTGTGCAGAATTGGGGAATTCCCAGCTCCACGAACCCAACTTTTAAAACCTGCTGCACAGATGTCAGATTTTGGGACCAGCTGTGTGTGTGTGTGTGTGTGGGGCGGGGGGTGGGGGGGGAGGGGTGGTCAGCTGGTGGGGCTAGATTAGAAGTCAGAGTGGATAACCCCAGAAGTAGTGAGGAGTGCAAATGCATACTTGGTAGAAGGCTTGCCTCTGGGCTCCTGCACTGTGTCCGAATATTTTTTAAGCCCCCCACCGCCAACCACACTCTTGCCATGCCCCATCCATGCCAACCCATGTCTCGTCATGTCCTATACCTACCTCTTATAACCCCTCATACTTCCCTCCCAACCTAGAACCCTGTACCCACTTCCATGACCCCTCATACTTTTTATGCCAACCTATGCCCCGATTCCCATCCCCATTGCCCTTTCAATCTCCTATACCAAATTAGTGTTAACTCATGCCAATCCATGTCCACCACCAACAGAGTGCTAACTCATGCCAACTCATGCCTTCTATGCACTATCATTTTCTCTGACATCAATCATGCCAACTCACCCAGTTTTATAATAATAATAATACTTTTTAATGTCACAAGTAGGCTTACATTAACACTACAATGAAGTTACTGTGTTACTGTGAAAAGCCCCTAGTTGCCACATTCCAGCACCTGTTCGGGTACACTGAGGGAGAATTTAGAATGTCCAAATTACCTAACAGCACGTCTTTCGGGTCTTGTGGAGGAAACTGGAGCACACAGAGGAAACCCACGCAGACACAGGGAGAACATGCAAACTCCACACAGAAAGTGACTCAAGCTGGTAATTGAACCTGTGATGCTGGCGCTGTAAAGCAACAGTGCTAACCACACAGTATCTGGCATAGGCAGACCTCAGGGCCCATGCAGAGATGAAATAAAATAGAGTTCTATCAACTAAAGTTCTAAGTGTCTATTTCAGATTTCACCATATTGAAAAACACTCTCATTCATACAAAAACACAATTTACTATATTTACATTACTTCAACTATATAAGCATTTCATTAAAGTGTACAACCTCTAATAACAACAAGCATTGGAACTCATAGTCCCACTTCAAAGGGTTTATAGCCACTTATAGCTGTCAATCAAATTGTGAAATGGCAGGCACGGTACTAGGATAATGTATCAGTCATGCAACAATAATTCAGTATTGAAAGGCTTATGTCAATAGTAAGTGAATTAGCAAGGAATCACTTTTTTCAATACTCCAGGCATCTATTCAAAGATTTAAAGAGCAGCAGTTTTAAATGCCTTAACAGCTCCCTTTGACAGGTCCCCTTGACACTTCTAATCAGTCCTTTTGACAGTTTCAACGGTTGCTTTTGATAGGTCTGTTGACAGTTCCAATGACTTTGGTAGTTAATGAGCTCGGCACTTTTACGCAGATCCATGCCAAATTTTAACAATTTCAAAGGGCATCTTATTCACCTCAAAGGGTACATGACCTCCTCAAAAGGTGTCCCAGGACCAGATACAAAGCGGTACCTGACCTCTCTCCAAAAGGGTGTCCTGGCTAGCCAGAAAATTGAACAAAGTTCAAATCTGCTATTACCAGGTATAACGCTGGGCACTTCAGGTTTCACACTCCTGGGCTACCAAAATCTGACTTCAGCAGAGGCAGCCAATGATTTAAATGGTCAGTTGCTTACATGAATCACTCATGTACAAAACGTGAACCACTGCCATTTCCGCCACTGCTAAAATGGGAAGTGCCATATTTTGTGGATGACCTAAGATTGTGGGACACTTGCACTATTTTGTGATGACAGAGAGGCTCTTTGGTGTGGTCAAAACCCAGATCAATGTTTTCAATAGTGATGAGATTAGGAGAGTATGTAAGTAAGATCAGGCAGAGCTGGAGTGCAGTGATTGTTGGAGAATGAAGAGAAATGGTGGGGGTGAGGCTTGTGAATCTGTAGGTGATGCCAGTATCAACAGAGAGTACCTGAGCTAAGAGATTCATATTCAACAACCATGCCAAGATCATAAACTTAGTTTTGTACTGCTAATAGGTCGTGTGAGTTAACGCCGAGCACTGATCTCCTGAGCCATTTTGTCACACTGTATTCATTTAAGAACATAAGTTCATAAGAAATAGGGCCAGGAATAGGCCACTTAATCCATTGAGACTACTCCCACATTTGATAGGTTTATGGTTGATGTGACAACTCCACTTTCCTGCCAGTCCCCCACAAACCTTAACTCCCCTGCTAATCAAAAATCCATCAAAATTAGCCTTGAATATATTCAACAACCCAGTCTCTCCTGCTCCCTGTGGAAGAGAATTCCAAAGACTAACAATCCTCTGAGAGAAGAAATTATTCTGTACCTTCATCTTAATCTTTATCTTAATACCCTACTTTTAAACAATGTTGCCTAATTCTAGACTCCCACATGGAAAGAAATATCCTTGCAGCATCAATCCTATCAAGCCCGCTCAGAATCATATGTTTCAATAAGATTATCTCTCATTCTTCTAAGGTCCGATGACTATAGGCCCAACCTGCATAACCTTTCCTCTAAAGCCAACCCTTCCATCTCAGGAAATGGTGATTGAGTGAGATCTACCGATAAATTCACCAGCTAACCAAAAATGTATCGAACTGTCAGAGGACCTGTTTTTAAAAAAAATACAAGATTCTGACCAAAGATGACTACCTGATGTTTGGTATTGTAAGTTGACCACTTTTCTGGAAAGTTCAAATATGGATTGCACTGATACCTGTCCTGATAGATTGCATGGGTTTTCACGCTTAGGGGATGTCAAGGTCCACTTCAAAGAGGGGCACTTGGCAGGAACTATACAAGGCATTGGTGAGACCACACCTGGAATATTGTGCACAGTTTTGGTCCCCTTATTTGAGGAAAGATCATAGAATCATAGAATTTACAGTGCAGAAGAAGGCCGTTCAGCCCATCGAGTCTGCACCAGGCCTTGGAAAGAGCATCCCACCTAAGCCCACACCTCCACCCTATCCCCATAACCCAGTAAACCCCCCAACCTTTTTGGACAAAGGGCAATTTAGCATGGCTAATCCACCTAATCTGCACATCTTTGGACTGTGGGAGAAAACCGGAGCACCGGGAGGAAACCCACTCAGACACGGGGAGAACATGCAGACTGTGCACAAACAGTGACCCAAGCTGGAAATCGAACTTGGGACCCTGGAACTGTGAAGCAACCATGCTAACCACTGTGCTGCCATTCCACCCAATGTAGTAACATTGGATGCAGTCTGAAGAGGTTCACTCGGTTGATTCCAGAGAAGCGGGGTTGTCGTATGAAGAGAGATTGAACAGTTTCGGCTGATAATCAATCGAGTTTAGAAGAATGAGGAGTGATCAAATTGAGGTACACAAGATGATAAATGCAGACATGTAATGGATCATTGTCTTAGGATAAGAGGTAGCAAATTTAAAACTGAGTTGAGGAGAAACTACTTCTCCCTAGGAGTTGTGAATCTGTGGAATTCGCTACACAGAGTGCGGTGGATGTTGGGAAAGAGAGTAAATTTAAGGAGGAGTTAGACAGATTTTTAATAGGTAATCGATTGAAGGGTTATGGAGAATGAGCAGGATTTAAGGCCAGGATTAGTTTAGCCATGATCGAATGGCTGAGCAGGTTCGAATGGCCAAATGGCATAATTCTGCTCCTATATCTTATGAACTTATGAAGACATTAAAAATGCAAAGTGCTGGGGTGGAATCTCCCCTACCTGACGGGGCGGGGGGATCCCGGCACCAAGGAGTGGCGTGAACCACTCCGGCATCGGGCCGCCCCAAACGTGCAGAATCCCCTGCACCTTCAGGGGCTAGGCCGGCCCCAGAGTGATTTACGCCATGCCGGCCGGTGGAGAAGGGGCCTGGCGCCACGCTAACCAGCGCCAAAGGGCTTCCGCCGGCTGGCGCGAGTTGGCGCAAGCGTGGGAGCGCCAGTGTGCACAGGGGGTTTCAACTCCACGTCGGCCATCGCAGAGGACCACAGCGCCCGACGTGGAACAATAGAGTGCCCCCATGGCACAGGCCCGCCCATGGATTGATGGGCCCCGATCGCGGGCCAGGCCACCGTGGGGGCACCCCACGGGGCCAGATCCCCCTGCGGACCCCAGAGGCCGCTCGCGCAGCCAGGTCCCGCCGGCAAATACCTGGTGTAACATACACCGGCGGGACTGGCCGAAAACGGGCAACCACTCGGCCCATCGCGGGCCGGAGAATCGCCGGGGGGAGGCCGCCGACCGGCGTAGCACGGTTCCCGCCCCCACCAAATCCCCGGCGCCGGAGAATTCGGCAGCCAGCAGGGGCGGGATTCACGCCGCCTCCCGGCGATTCTCCAACCTGGCGGGTGTCGGAGAATCCCGCCCCTGGAGTTTAATCAGCGGTAATTATGCCAAGACAATGGGAATTGCTAACTAGCCAGATAGGTCCAACAGGCACTTTGAAACCCCATGTAGGGGACAAAATAATCCATCTCCTGTTGGTTTCTGTTACAGGCAGTCCTCGATTTTACGACATTCGAATTACAATGAACAGCACTTGCGACATTTAAAATTAACAATCCATTTTGACTTTATAACATCAGTTTTGACTTAACAGTGTCACACCAACACATCTAAACGTGGGCATCAATGTTCTGCACCACCCACCTTTGTGACTGGACAGATCAAACAGTCTTTATTAGGTTGGAAACAAATGATTAATTTTGTTACTTTTTTTCGACACAAATGTTGCAATTTTAATGCATGTGTATGCTTATGTTGCACTTAATATGCTCTCAGAGTCGTAGTAATTAAACAGGAAACGGGCAGTGATCGATGGCTTCATTATATCCTCTACACTACCTGAGCCCTACCGCAGAATTTGATGTCAAAGGAAGGTGGGTTCATAATGCGGTCAAACAGGTTGAGTGTGTCAACCTGCAAATCCTTCCCAACACGCCAATGGCTAGTGGTAAGAGTGGGAGGGACTCCTGGTCAGCCACATTTTATTTGGAGTGGCGTCCCTCAAGCTACAAGTTCCTGGCAGTAGACTATTGGCCTGTTCGGTGAACACTAGCTATGCCTTTAGTGCACCACTAGGTGTGGGAAGGGAATTGGATGGTTAGTTTCATAACAAGCAGGCAATCCACTGCCTTATCACAAGCCAGGTAGTGAAGGTGTAAATTACCCACAAGGTGCTTTATATTCAGCTGTTATTAGAAATAGACTATACATGCAAAATATATTTATTTTGGTTTATCTTGGGGTAGCACAGTGGGTAGCACTGTTGTTTCACAGCTCCAGGGTCCCAGGTTTGATTCCCGGCTTAGGGGACTGTCTCTGCAGTGTCTGCATGTTCTCCCCGTGTCTGCGTGGATTTTCTCCGGGTCCTCCGGTTTCCTCCAACAAGTCCCGAAAGGTAATTTCCGTGCTGTTAGGTAATTTGGACATTCTTAATTCTCCCTCTGTGTACCCGAACAGATGCCAGAATGTGGCGACTAGGGGCTTTTCACAGTAACTTCATTGCAGTGTTAATGTACGCATACTTGCGACAATAAAGATTATTATTATTATTATTATTATTTAGCCCCAGACGAAATGTAAGGTTTAATAGATACCCACATTGTCACTGGCATTCAACTCCAAATTACTGCTGCCTTAAATGCCCTAAGCTCTGTTCGCTTCAAAAATGTGACCACCATCTGTTCAATAACCAAAAGTTGAAAGTAAATAAATTGTCAGATAATACATTTGATAATTTTCACAGGTCCCACTTATTTTACAGGCATTGGAACGCCACAATACTGGAACTGGCCGAGTGATGATAAATAACACAGCTATAAATATTTTGTCCATTAGGACACAACTATTAAAAGGTACTCGCACCACATACAGAAACTGTGAAAGACACCAGCGTTCTGCAGAGAGAAAGCTCCTCTTCACCCCTCACCTCTCACACCTGACCCCAATCTGTCGAGTCAAAGTGTGGCAGATTTGTCACCAACCACACATCCAGCAATTCATGTGAGATTTAAGATTTACAAGCATTGAAAAAAGGGCCAGGTGAGCTCTTCCAGCATCAATGTTTTCCCTGTTAAGCATTGAGCTGCAATGAATGGCAGTTTTTCTTTCATAATGTTGCCGTTCTACTTTAACCCTTGAAATTGTACTTTATAATAGAGAGAAGACAAAAATTACATTTTTAAAAATGTATTTAAATGTTATAAAAGAAGCGGCATAGTGGTGCAGTAGTTAGGACTGCTGCCTCACGGCTCCGAGGACCAGGGTTCGATCCAGGCCCTGGGTCACTGTCCGTGTGGAGTATGCACACTCTCCCCGTGTCTGCGTGGGTCTCACCCCCATAACCCAAAGATATGCAGGGTAGGTGAATTGGCCACGCTAAATTGGTATTCTGTAATGAGAGGGATTAATTAATGACCTCATAGTTAAAGATCCACTAGGGAGTAGTGACCATAGTCAAAATTCGGTTTGGGGCAAGAAAGTGGAGTCCCACACTAGTGGAATTAAACAAAGGAAATTACATAGGCTTGAGGTGAGATCTGGCCCGTATGGACTGGGCAGGAAGGCTAAATGTTAGGATAGCTGTCGGGCAGCAACAGTTAAGGAGATTCACAATATATCTATCCAAGTGAGGAAGAAAGATGGTAAGAGGGGTAAAAACCATCCATGACTTATCAAGGAGGTCAAGGACATTCTGAAGACAAAAGCTAAGGTATAACATATTGCAAAGGCCAGTGTCAGGCTGGAAGATTGGGAAACTTTCAAACATAAATAACAGGATGCTAAAAAAGTAATAAAAAGAGCTGAGGTAAATTATGAAAACAAACCAGCGCAGAATATCAAAACGTATAGCAAAAGCTTCTACAGGTACTTGAAACGGAAGAGAGTCACTACAGTGAATGTTGGTCCCTTGGAAGATGAAACTGGTTAGTGTCTTCTTATGCTCTAGGTGTAGCACGGTTCGATTCCCGTAACAGCCTCCCCGAACAGGCGCCGGAATGTGGCGACTAGGGGCTTTTCACAGTAACTTCATTTGAAGCCTACTCGTGACAATAAGCGATTTTCATTTTTTCATTTTTCATAAGCGGCTTCCTTGTGGTTCACTCTGACAAGGGAAGGATCAGACGTGGAGATAACTTCAACACGTTTATTAAACTATATACACTACTATAACTTGGATTCGACACTACTGTTAATCCTACTATAGCTACTCAGACTGACTAACCAGACTGCTACAATCCACGTGGTGGGAATGATATCAAATCAACCCTGTGTCTCTACTCACTGACTGTCTCCACTGGAAAGAGGCCAATCATGTGTGTGGTGTCCTTTATATATGAGTTGGTGTAATGCCCTCCTGTGGTCGTGTCACCTCTGCGTGTATCATGAATGCCCATTGGTCGTGTCCTATCTAACTGATCTATTGGTTGAGTGTGTGTGTGTGATGTCTCTGGTGCTCCCTCTAGTGTCTAGCTAGTCTACATGTATTTACATTAACCCCTTGTGTATTTACAGTGATGCACATCACCACAGTGCGGAACGCAGAAATCACAAAGATGCTAAATCAATACTGAGTTTTCACGGTGGAGGACATTATTACCATTCCTATAGGAACGGGCAATTCAGAGGGAATAGAAAGGGTGGAACTTGGAACTATCAGCATCAATAGGGAAACAGTACTCAACAAACGCTTGGCATTGAGGGCAGACAAGTCCCCAGGGCCTGATGGCCTTAATCCTAGGGTGTAATTGAAATGGCAGCAGAGATAGTGGACCCATTGGTTCTAATATTCCAAAATTCCCTGAACAAGGGAAAGGTTCCAGTGGATAGGAAACATAACGCCCTTATTGAAAAAGGGAGGGAGGTAGAATGTGGGAAATTACAGACTAGTCAGTTTAAATCTGATGTTGGAAAATTGTTAGAATCAAAAATCAAGGATGTAATATCAGGACATTTGGAAAGTTTAGCCATCTAAGACGGCCACCTGCAAAGAAACATGGGAAATATGGCCAACCCAGGACTCAGACAGATACACAGCCTATGTGTATCTGAAACACAGGTAACCAGACCTAACTGAAACCCCTGCTCGTTTACATTATAATAGCCCATTTTCCCAGAACAATAGGACTCCAATCAAGCAACCGGTACAGCCACAGACTGATCAGTGCCACTCCCCTTACTCAGAAAGCACAACTGCCTAGGTCAATGACCGCTAAGGACCCGCCCAGCTACCAAGACACTCGCCCCTTTATTGGCCGAAATCGAAGAGAGTGATCAGAGCACTGTCGAACTATTGGGTCCAAGGTTAAGGACCGCCCCAAAGAGCGCAAAATCCCAGGGGGATAAAAGAGAGCGCAGCCATGTGTTCTGTCTCTCTTGGATTCGGCCTGTGCCTAACCCAATTGCAGCAGGAACAGCCAGCTAAGTTCAAGACCAATGATCGCTACTTGACGGATGAGGCCAGCAGAGACAAAGCCACTTTCTTCAACCCAGCCAAGTAAAATCCAGATAAAGGCCTTTATCCATTTTCACAGTGCCGGTCGCCCTGAAGTTAAGTATAGGTTATTGTAGCTGATAGGTGTAGTTTAACTCGTAGTAGATATTGTGTTTGCATGTTGAGATAACTTTTGTGTATATAAATAAACCATCGTTTGATCTATATAAGGGAAAGGCTTGTGGTTCACCGAGATAAATAAATAGAGCAACGAAAGCCAAAGCGCTATCTATCAGAGTCAGCATGGTTTTATGAAGGGCAAATCATAGTTGACTAATTTGCCAGAGTTCTTCAAAGATGTAACAAGCAAAGTGGATAATGGGGATCCTGTAGATGTATTATAACTGGACTTCCGGAATGCATTTGATAAGGTGCCGCACAGAATGGTTAATTCACAAGGTGAGGTCACATGGAATTGGGGGCAACTTATTAGCTTGGATAGAAGACTGGCTGGCAGACAGGAGACAGAGAACCAGAATAAATGGGTCGTTTTCTATATGGCAAGATGTAACTACTGGAGTGCCACAGGGTTTGGTCCTTAGGTTCCAGCTATTTACAGTCTATACTAACGACTTGGATACAGGGATAGAAGGCTCTATAGCCAAAGTCACAGATGATACCAAAATATCTGAGACAATAAGTTGCAATGAGGAAATAAGAACGTTACAAATGGATATAGATAGGTTAGGAGAGTTGGCCAAAATGTGGCAGATGGAGTTTAACATTGATAAGTGCATGCATTTTGGTCTAAAAAATGAAAGGCAACTTATTATCTAAATTTGATTTGGTTTTATTGTCACATGCACTGAAGTACAGTGAAAAGTATTTTTCTCCGGACAAGGGAAGGTACACAGTACGTACATAGTAGACAAAAAGAATAATTAACAGAGAACATTGACAAATGGTACATCGACAAACAGTGATTGGTTACAGTGCGGAACAAGGGCCAAACAAAGCAAATACATGAGCAAGAGCAGCATAGGGTTTTGTGGATAGTGTTCTTACAGTTAACAGATTAGAATAGAATAGTACAGCACAGAACAGGCCCTTCGGCCCTCGATGTTGTGCCGAGCAATGATCACCCTACTCAAGTCAATGTATCCACCCTATACCAGTAACCCAACAACCCCACCCCCATTAACCTTATATTTTTTTAGGACACTAAGGGCAATTTAGCATGGCCAATCCACCTAACCCGCACATCTTTGGACTGTGGGAGGAAACCGGAGCACCCGGAGGAAACCCACGCACACACGGGGAGGACGTGGAGATTAGTCCGAAGGGGAGTCATTGAGGAGTCTTGTAGCTGTGGGGAAGAAGCTGTTCCTATATCTGGATGTGCGGTCTTCAGACTTCTGTACCTTCTGCCTGATGGAACGGTCTGGAAGAAGGCAATGCCTTGGTGGGAGGGGTCTCTGATAATGCTGTCTGCCTTCCTGCCTATCTAAATGGGTAAAGGCTTTGGGTTGCTCCGATGCAGAGGGATCTGAGTGTCCTAGTGCATGAGTCGCAGAAGCCAGCATGCAGGTACAGCAGGTAATAAGAAAAGCAAATGGAATGTTGGCATTTATAGCAAAATGAATTGAGTATAACGGTAAGGAAGTGTTGTTGCAACTATACAAGGCATTGTTGAGCCCGCACCTGGAGCACTGTGCTTAGTTTTGGTCCCCTTATTTGAGAAAAGATGTAGTGGCCTTGGAGGAAGTTCAGAGGAGGTTCACTGGATTGATTCCAGAGATGGGGGGGTTTAATAATAATAATCTTTATTATTGTCACAAGTATTAACACTGTAATGAAGTTATTGTGAAAATCCCCTCGTCGCCAAACTCCGGTGCCTGTTCGGCTACACAGAAGGAGAATTCAGAATGTCCAATTCACCTAACAAGCAGGTATTTCGGAACTTGTGGGAGGAAACCGGAGAACCTGGATGAAAACCACACAGACAGGGAGATAAGGGGTAGACACCGCACAGCCAATAATCCAAGCTGAGCATTGAATCTGGGACCCTGGCGGTGTGAAGCAACAATATTAACCACTGTGCTACCATGCCAGAGAGATTGAACAGTTTAGGCCTACAATCTCTAGAATTTAGAAGAATGAGGGGAGATCAAATTGAGGTATACAAGATGCTAACAGATATGTAAAAAGTCAACGTGGAGCAGATGTTTCCTTGTGTGGGGCATTCTAAAATGAGAGGTTATAATCTTAGAATAAGAGGTAGCAAACTTAAAACAGATTTGAGGAGAAACTACTTCTCCCAAATGGTTGCGAATCTGTGGAATTCACTATCCCAGAGTGCAGTGGATGCAGGGACAGTGAGTAAACTTAAAGAGGAGTTTAGAGAGACAGATTGTTAATTGGTAATGGGTTGAAGGGTTATGGAGAACGGATATAACGGTGGAGTTGAGGCCATGATGGAATCAGCCATTATCACATTGAAAGTGTTCAGGCTCGGGAGGCTGCATTGCCTGCTCCTGCTCCTAGATCTTGTGTTCTCCGGAGGAGATGCTCTGGCTGATTGCGCAATCCAGCTCTTGGTCTGTAGCATTGTAGGTAAAAGATGAGGAACATATCAGCCATGATAGAATGGCTGAGCAGACTCGATGGGCCAAAAGGCCTAATTCTTCTCCTATATCTTATGAAATTGCCCCTTAATTGGAAAAAAAATGAATTGGGTACTCTAATTTTATAAAATAAAATAAAAACCCCGGGGCTGAATTTGATGTGGTGAGTTAGGACCCCAGGGTCAGGGTGAAAGCTGGTTCTGGCTGGTATTTGTTGGCTCTCTGACTTTACCTGAAACTGCCTCCCGATTGGCTGCCTGAAAGCTTGCCATCCAAGTCAGGCACGAGAGGACTGCCAATATAGTATGGGGAAAGGGCAACTCGCCAAAGTACAGGGTAACCAATGGACTCTGAGGCAGGGGACTCAGATTAGAACTGTAATGGGGTGGATGTACAGAGAAAGGTTAATGAGGGGGTCAGAAGTTCTAAAGCCTCAGCAGTGCGCCCAGGAGACCTGGAGCCTACAGCAGATAAAAAACATTTTACATTTTCCGGATCCCAGAATCAGAGGAGTGTCATAATATCCACTCATGTATATCATGACATGCAGACAGGCAGTGATTGACACACAGGATAACCAATAAACACACACGACACAGAACAACCAATCACCAGACAGGACACCACCACTATAAAGCCCACAGGGCATTAAGGCTCTCCCTCTCTCACATGACACAGCTAGGGAGATAGTCACAGTGCACAGGCCAATGAACATCATCACCATGTGGTAGAGAGCTAGTCTGGTCAAGCCAGTAGGAGGTTATCAGTTAGGTTAATAGAGTGTCAACCCACAGCAGATTATGTACAGCAATCAGAAAGTTCAATAAAACAGTGTTGGACCATCTCCTGTGTCAGAAGCCTGTTTCTCGTTTTACTGCATCCAGTTGCAGTCGATATTCTACCAACAGAGATAACAAATCAAGGAGGAACCCCTCCTGGGAGGTCACTGGCCGTGGTTGCCTTCCCTTTGGCTGGCCACATCTGTGTTCCTTCAAACCATCCCCCTGTGCTGTCGCTGGGAGAATGCCTCCATTTAGCTGGTAACCTTGCCCTGCCATCAGCAAACTGCTGACAGCAACCTAAAGTGGTCCCTATTTATGGGCGGGATTTTGAGGTCGCAGCCGCCCGGCGACCGGAAATCCCCGCCCGAGGTCAACTGACTTTTACATGGTCCCCTCCCGTCCGTGGCGATCTTGCGGTGTTCATGGGTGAAAAATCCAGTCCTGGGTCTTTAATTATGTAAATTGGCAGCCTCGCTCCCTGGGGACACAGTGGGCGGTCTCTCCACATCCAGTCACGCCGATGTTAAAATGCCCCAATGGTGGGACAGCGCCGGCTATCTGATCCAAACAGGCTCCTGGGGGGAATGGTAAAATGCCGACCAGTTCAGTCCTGAGGAAAACAAGTTGAAACACCATTCACATTTGGTTGCAGTACCTTCCTGTCTGGTGTTTTCCCTACCTCATGTTGCTGTGTGATCAGGCTGGTGGGCCTGGGTGGAGATCTTGAAGAATTTCACAGGACCCCAATCATCTTCCCTCCAGCCTACTGCGAGAGTTGTTGAGACACCGCCCCTGGGAACAGTGGTGCCATGGAGCACAAACCTACCGTCCTCTCACAGGATAACAGCATTCATCCTCCCACCATTCCTCCAGTGCCCTTGCTGTTGCCTATTAACCGGTCAAGCCTACCTGCCGCTGCAAACACTGAGGTGGTACAGTCTGAAGCCACAGAGTTGCTCAAGGCCATCCTGTAAAGCCATTTGCAGTCCCCCCACTGAAAGTCAGCAAATTTCCACCAGCCATGAACAGCCACAACAGGAGTCCCGCAGCGTAGGAACACTAAGCCAGGCAAAGACACCAAGGGAATGCAGACGTGTGATGAATTGACTTTGTATGAAATGTGAGGGGATTTTATTAATAAAGCTGGTTCAGAATGTTTGCTAATGGTGACGTTTATTTCAGCATTGTGAGCAAGAAGACACTGGTTTGGTTTGCAATTGACTGAAGGTAGCGTGCAGTATTGTTGATGATGGGGAATCGGAGTTGCATTCACTGGTACTGCAGTTGGATAAGCCAGTCACGGACAGCCCAGCTGGAAAGGGGTGTGTTGGTTGTCCCCTCTCATCCTCAGTGACAAAGGTTTAATATCTTTTTCCCTTGCTCCCTGCAGAGACAAAGAGAGGTTTATGGCCTCTTTCCCTTGCTGTCAGACACCTTAAGCATTACAGCTTCTCCCCCACTGTCATCAGAGTTCTGTACTCCTTGGAAAAAATTCCTTTCCTCCCTGCAGTGAAGTCTTTCTGCCCCACCCCTTAACAAGAGAATTTACCAGCCCGTCTTCTAAGCTGAAAAAGATAAATTGCCTTGACTGTGTCATTCCCCCGGCCCCTGTTGAGAGAATTGACCAGTTTGCCATCCCACCAATATAATCGCACTTGTTAACTGACCCCCATGTTCCACATCATTTCCCCCTTTTAATGTTTCCTTTTTCAAATCACTCCCTCTGCTCTTCCTCCCCACCTTTCCCCTGTCCCTTTATAGCATTCCTTCCTCCTCCACCTCCCACATTTACCTCTTCCCCATTTCCCGAGGAGACAGAAGAGCTCTTACGTGACTGCTTAGAGACAGTGGACTGGTACATATTTAAGAACTCAGCGACCAACCTAAACGAGTATGCGACCACCGTCACTGACTTCATCAGCAAATGTGTGGACGACTGTGTGCCAAAGAAAGCAATACGTACGTTCCCCAACCGGAAACCATGGCTCAATTGCGAGATTGACTCCCTACTGAAGGACAGATCTGAGGTGTTCAAGACAGACGACCCTGACCTATACAAGAAATCTAGGTACGACCTCCGCAAAGCCATCCAAGATGCCAGAGAGATATCAAACCAAGCTAGAGTCACAGACAGACTCTCGGCGGTTGTGGCAAGGGCTAAACAACATAACGGGCTACAAAGCGAAGCCAAACAGTATCCCTCCCCGATGAACTCAATGCATTCTATGCTCGGTTCAAGCAGGTAACCAACAATCCGCTGTCGAGTGCCCCAGTAGCCCATAATTCACCCATACCCACCATCACAGTTTCCGAAGTCAGATCGGCCTTCCTGAAAGTGAACCCTCGGAAGGCGATGGTCCCGGATGGGATCCCTGGTCGTGCACTCAGAGCCAGCGCGGACCAGCTGGCAAAGGTATTCGCGGACATCTTTAAACTGTCCCTACTCCACCCTGAGGGCCCCACCTGCTTCAAGAAGACCACCATCATACCGATACCAAAGAAGAACTAGGCAACGTGCCTCAATGACTACCGTCCGGTGGCCCTGACTTCAGTCGTAATGAAGTGCTTCGAGAGGTTGATCATGAAGTGCATCACCTCCATACTCCCAGAACGCCTTGATTCACTGCAATTCGCATACCGTTGCAACCGGTCCACATCAGACGCCATTTCCCTGGCCCTACACTTATCCCTAGAGCATCTTGAAAACAAGGACTCCTACATCAGACTCCTATTTATTGACTACAGCTCTGCCTTCAACACCATAATCCCAGCCAAGCTGATATCAAAGCTCCAAAACCTAGGACCTGGCTCCCAACTCTGCAACTGGATCCTCGATTTTCTGACCAACAGACCACAATCAGTAAGAATGAACAACACCTCCTCCACAATAGTTCTCAACACCGGGGCCCCACAAGGCTGCGTACTTAGCCCCCTACTCTACTCCCTGTACACACACGACTGCGTGCCAAAACATGGTTCCAACTCCATCTACAGGTTTGCTGACAAGACGACCACAGTGGGCCGGATCTCGAATAACGACGAGTCAGAATACAGGAGGGAGATAGAGAACCTAGTGGAGTGGTGTAGCGACAACAATCTCTCCCTCAATGCCAGCAAAACTAAAGAGCTGGTTATTGACTTCAGGAAGCAAAGTACTGTAAACACCCCTGTCAGCATCAATGGGGCTGAGGTGGAGATAGAACATAGAACATAGAACAGTACAGCACAGAACAGGCCCTTCGGCCCTCGATGTTGTGCTGAACAATGATCACCCTACTCAAACCCACGCTATACCCATAACCCAACAACCCCCGCCCCCCCCAAACCTTACTTTTTTAAGGACACTACGGGCAATTTAGCATGGCCAATCCACCTAACCCGCACATCTTTGGACTGTGGGAGGAAACCGGAGCACCCGGAGGAAACCCACGCATACACGGGGAGGACGTGCAGACTCCGCACAGACAGTGACCCAGCCAGGAACCGAACCTGGGACCCTGGAGCTGTGAAGCATTTATGCTAACCACCATGCTACTGTGCTGCATGGTTAGGTTATGGTTAGCTATGGTTAGCAGTTTCAAATTCCTAGGGGTGCACATCTCCAAACATCTGCCCTGGTCCACCCACGTTGACGCTACCACCAAGAAAGCACAACAGCGCCTAGACTTCCTCTGGAAACTAAAGAAATTTGGCATGTCCACATTAATCCTCACCAACATTTACGGTTGCACCATAGAAAGCATCCTATCAGGTTGCATCACAGCCTGGTATACCACCTGCTCGTCCCAGGACCGCAAGAAACTTCAGAGAGTCGTGAACACTGCCCAGTCCATCACACAAACCTGCCTCCTATCAATTGACTCCATCTACACCTCCCGCTGCCTGGGGAAAGCGGGCAGCATAATCAAAGACCCCTCCCACCCGGCTTACTCACTCTTCCAACTTCTTCCATGGGGTAGGAGATACAGAAGTCTGAGAACACGCACGAACAGACTCAAAAACAGCTTCTTCTCCACTGTCACCAGACTCCTAAATGACCCTCTTATAGACTGACCTCATTAACAGTACACCCTGTATGCTTCATCCGATGCCAGTGCTTATGTAGTTACATTGTATATGTTGTGTTGCCCTATTATGTATTTTCTTTTATTCCCTTTTCTTCCCATGTACTTAATGATCTGTTGAGCTGCTCGCAGAAAAATACTTTTCACTGTACCTCGGTACACGTGGCAATAAACAAATCCAATCCAATTTACCTCCCCAATTCTCCCTGTCCTGCCTTGGTCATTTTAATGATTCCAGTTCATGAAGTTAGCCACATTGCAGTTTTATTTTGAAGGAATTGATGCAAAATAGATTAAACAGAAAGACAGAAGTGCAGCTTCTATTTTTTTTGTCGTGATTTTTGGCAATGAAACTAGAATACTGCACTTTCATTTCATTTTCATTTCATTTCAAGCGATTTTACACCTTGATTGCACTTCTGAACAATTGTAAAGTTAAATATGAACTGGTTACAATTTAGATTAAAGTTCCTTTAGGGAAAGGTGAATCATTGTCTTCCTCTCGTTTTCAGTTCCACTCGGGATCATACATCTTTTCCAGCAGATAGAAGAGAAGGGGGCGACAGCAAGTTGTTACCGTGCATCTGGCTGAATTGGCCGGGAGAATAGCACAGGATGCCTTGTCCAATTTTAATCCCCTTGCTGGGCTCTGATCTGCAGCTTCCCAAATGGAACAACAAAGGTCAGCACATGATGCATTGCAGCCTCCAATCTGTGAACCTGGAACTCTTTGGCACAGCGTGCTGGAGCACAGTATGCCACCCACTGTGCCATGGCATTGCCTTAGAATAGAACTCTGTTTAATGTTTGCTCAAGAGATCTCCAACTAATAAGGAAAATTTCACTTCCAGTTTCCTGCTTCCACATGAGTGCTTATTTCACACCCTATTTTTCCAAACTCCAGAAGGGATTTGTGCATTTTTAAAATCTGTTCATGCCTGAAGTCAGTCCCTCATATAAAAGTATCAAATAACTGATTGTCAGGGCACAGATCTGTACTCTGGCTGCCACTTCACAGCCTTGAAATATATGAAGGACCCACCAAAAGACATTCAGTGATCCAAGCAGAGGTCACGGTAAATTTAAAATAACAAAGATTCAGGGTTTGAAAATTCCAGTCATAAGTTTTGAATTTATCAGATATGGTAGAATGCATCAGATACTATCGAACTTTCAAATTCACTGAGTCACGTCACCAGTTACATTAAATGCAGGCAATTACTTATTTTGTTCCTTAATTACTTATTTTCTTCCTTTGCACGTAGATGAGTTGAAAGTAAAACTAAGCATTGTGTGTGTACAAGTAAATTTGTGTGTATATTTATGTGTATACACAAGCATTTTTGTTCTGTGCATGCCAACTTAAAACTCTCATGAAAGCTGCTGAACATTTTTTTAAAATTCTACACAGTCCCCAAAAAGCAATCCAAGTGACAACCAACAAATCAACAAAAACAAAAACCCTAAATGGCCCATAAACAAGGCTCTAGTTAACGGTTTGCAGATTGAGATCAATTCTGTTTAATCACATAGGATTCCAAATTTCATTTCACAATTTGGTCCCTTTTTCTGTGAAACCTGAGACCTGAAGGGTTTGTTTAAGACATAAAAGTAAATATTTATGTGGAGACTGCAGCAGGACTTGAGCTGTTTGTGCACCCAATTATCCATCACTTGTATCAGAAGGAACATAAATACACAAAACTGTCCTTGTTTGAAGTGGTTGATCTTGAAATTTGTGATAGAGAGGGAGCCATTAGCATTGAAAATGCAAGGTTTTCCTGAGGGAGTAATCTGGGGAGACAGATCCCTCAGGACATCTGCGGCGGGCTTCTCAGTTGGCCGATGCTGGAATCGGGAAACGCGATTGGGCAGGGAATCGCCCGTCAGCCAAACATTAAGGCCGGCACCAGGCACCGACACAATGCCATGCTCCGGTGCCCAGGAAAACCCCCGGTCCTCAGGAAAACCCCCTCATCCTTCCTCCAAGTGGCAAGGCCTCTGGAAG
Organism: Scyliorhinus canicula; assembly: GCF_902713615.1. Lineage (NCBI taxonomy): Eukaryota > Metazoa > Chordata > Chondrichthyes > Carcharhiniformes > Scyliorhinidae > Scyliorhinus > Scyliorhinus canicula. The sequence goes on along the minus strand of NC_052148.1, from coordinate 243,640,018 downwards.
TGAGCACAGGCAACCCAGCAGTGCCGATGTGGCAGTGCCAGGGTGCCAGGCTGGCACTGTCAAGGGGAGTGCCAGGGTGCCAGGCTGGCACTGTCAAGGGGAGTGCCAGGATGCCACCCTGCCCTGTCCGTGACCACCCGGCGATCTCTGAAGGCCTGGGTGACCCCCTCAAGTACCATTATGCCTGGTTCATGAGTACTGAACAGCGCCCTGGCATTGTGTCCCTGGCACGGCGAGTGAGCCCTGGGCCCCGGGTGAATCCGGAGTCCGGGTATTTAAATGACCCATTGGACTCACTTCCTAATCTGGATCTCGCTAACATGCCGGGTGATTCGCGGTTGCCCGGTAGGGAGTCTGATTTGTTGCTCATGCGCAATTCACCTGTTGCGCTCAGATCCTCACTGGATGAAATAGGGTTGTTGAATCGCACCCAATATGGTGGTGGGGGACAGTGTTCATTCCAGAGTATATGACAAACACATCTACCCATGATTTCAACCATTGTAGGATATGTCTCAACCATCAGGAGAATGGCATGCACCCATACACTTGGTGCACACCGAGGTTATCTGCTGTTGTGAACATGTGGCAAGGTTTGGTGAAGCCTTGGTGAAAGCCAGGGAAAAGGGTGTGAGGTTCCATTCCCAGAACTAGCCAATCCAGGGAAAGAGGTGCTGGGTTCCCATCCCAGAACTAGCCAACCCAGGGAAAGAGGTGCTGGGTTCCCATCCCAGAACTAGCCAATCCAGGGAAATAGGTGCTGGGTTCCTATCCCAGAACTAGCCAATCCAGGGAAAAGGGGTGCTGGCTTCACGTCCCAGAAGTAAAATGATGCCCCAGCCAGTGGCATTCTTTTGCAAGAGGGCTGCATTACAGTATTTTTAACTCTCTTCTGTTCTGTAGGCCATACCTTAATCCCAATCTAGACCTTACCATTGCCAGCGGTCAACAAGATTACATGCTTTCTGACCAAATGCCCCACAATCGGCCAAATATTATTGATCCCATTGAAGACTCAGTTGGGGTAACTCCTGGCATTGTGCATCCATACAAGCTTATGACCACAACCATGCCTCTTACAGACTATTTCAGAATCTTTCATGAAAGGCACATCAAGGTCCCAACTCTCGAATATCTTGACCAAGACCATCTTGTTGCTCTTTTTTTTAATCTAACCTGTTATACCTGTTGCCAATCGGCACCAATAATGTTGCCAATTAATAATGATGCACTTTAGAGTCGCCAAGTATCGAATTGTGCCACCACAAGTCTTTACCGGATGTCCATCAAAGGACCACACAACCAGTTAGTCAGTTCAAGTTCAAAGATGGTTTATTTACACACAAGGATTACTTCGACATGCAACACAAAACACTACAAGTTAAACCATACCTAACAACTACAATAACCTATACTTAACTTCAGGGCAATCGGCTGTATGCAGATGGACAAGGCCTTTGTCCAGATCTTGTGTGGCTGGGTGGAAGAAGTGGCTCTGTTTCTGCTGCGCTCATCCGTCTGGTGGCAATCGTTGGTCTTGAACTTGTCTGTCTGGTCATTATGCTGCACTTGGGTTGGCATAGGCCAGATCAAAGAGAGACCGAGCACATGGCTGTGTCTCTTCTTACACATCTGGGATTTCAAGCTCTTTGGGGTGGTCCTTAACCTGGACCCAATAATTCGACAGGCTTTGATCACTGCCTTCAATTTTGGCCAATAAAGGGGCGGGTGTCTTGATGGCTGGGTGTGTCCTTAGCGGTCAGTGACCTTGGCTGTTTGGGCACCCTGAGTAAAGGGAGTAGTGCCGATTAGTCTGTATCTGTATCGGTTACCTGAGTACAGTTCTTTTGTTCTGGGGAAATGGGCCATTAGAATGCAAACGAGCTGGGGTTTCGATCACGTCTAGCTATCTGGGTTGCAAATACACACACAAGCTCTGAGACTGTCCGAGTCCTGGATTGGCCATAATTCCCATAGTCCTTTGCAGGTGGCCATCTGAGATGGCTACAGACCGAATAAGACAGAGAAGTGCAAAGAATGATAATTCCTACATTGGTTTATTGTCATGAGTTGGGTGATCATGATCAAAGGCATGACCTGCTGCATTCGCGAAGGAAAAGTGGTTTCTGGAAAACATTCAGCCGGAAGACAAAAAAATGGAATGCAAAGAGAGAGAATTTTTTTTTAAACTCACAAAAATGAAATTCATGTGTAAATCTTAACATGTATTAATGCTTGTTCTCCTCAACCAATGGTTGCCACTTGACAACATCCTCATGGAGTCTAACCTCAGTTCTCAGGTTGCACGCAACATTGTAACAAGCATAACAAACTCATTGGCTCAGTCGTTAATGTGGAATAGAGGGTTCCAGTTGCATTAATAGTCTCTTTGATAACTTTAACACAAATGCTTTTTGAAAACAATGATATAGTCTCATAAAAGAGGCTGTTTGAAAATCCACACATCTGAGAATTGCACTGACCTGAGGGTAATTGTCTGTATAACCAGGTCAGTAGAAGTGAAGGTGATTCCTGGAGAAATCGTACAGCCTGAGACATCTAATTGAAGGTGGATACTAAAATATCCCCAAACCCACCAATGGTTTGCAACACCTCGTGTTCCAGAGAAGAACATCACCTACAAAGACTACAACCTCAGCAGTGAAGATGTTTATTTTCATTTCCTAGCTTAATCCCTGCTATTTTGATGCTTTCCTACATCTCACCGTGTGTCTGTCTTGTGTGTGTCTGAGGGGAGGAGGAGACAGGGTTAGGGGAACAGTTAGTTTAGCAAATCAGTATTCTATTTTTGCCATCGCATGCTTATTTCTTCTCTTTATAAATAAACCATTTTAATGTTTTTACTTACAAACCTGATGCCTCTAATACAGTAAAGATTTCAGGAGAATGCACAAATTATTGGTGAATTCACTTATTTTTTTAAAATAAATTTAGATTAGCCAATTATTTTTTCCAATTAAGGGGCAATTTAGCGTGGCCAATCCACCTACTCTGCACATTTTTGGGTTGTGGGGGCGAAACCCACGCAGACACGGGGAGAATGTGCAAACTCCACACAGACAGTGACCCAGATCCGGGATCGAACCTGGGACCTCAGAGCCGTGAGGCGGTTGTGCTAACCACTAGGCCACCGTGCTGCCCTGTGAATTCACTTATGCTGGAACTCCGGGGTCTGTGGGGCTGGAGTTGATCCCGCACTCGCCCAGGGTGTCGTATCAAGTCTGTCAAGTTCTTGCACTCTCCTGCTCTCTCTCACATCGTCAGGCACACAAACAAACTGATTCAACCATTTGAGAAATTGTGCTGGATCCTCTTGACAGAAATGAAAGCAATGATTCTTGTTTGCACCTGATTAATGAGAAATTAGTTGCGTGTGCAAGAAAAAAGCATCCCTGAACTCAGTTAATACAATGGAATTCACTTCTGAGTTCAAGGAATTACAACTGAAGAAAGTAATGAAGCTGGTTTTGCCTCAAACAGCATTAAGCAATAATTTGGTTATTTCTGAATCAGCATCAACATCATGAGTTGTTATTAAGTTACCATATCGGAAAACTAACAGCAGGAACTTTATAAACACAGTAACTACTAAACAATGTACTTAATTTTCCCAATGATTTGTGTACTGCATAAATACTGACTCCTTCACTAAGCCTGAAAACACTTTTTAATCTTTTTTTCAAAACCTGATTACTAAGTCAGGGAAAGCCAGCACAGTTTTAGGCATCGGGTCAAATTAACTCTTAATCACGCAGTGTTTATTTTATTTGAAGCTGGTGTGCGATTTAATAAATTGGACCATCGCTATAATGATAAATACTTAAATTAACTGGTAAAGCACAAAGGAAGCTTTGGCTCGTAATGCGTACATCTGTGTAACCTAATTACAGCCATTGTTAAAGATTTCAATGAATGTAAATGGTGCCTTGGTTCACACGGCAGCAATGCGCACTGCGTGGCAGGGGCAGGGCTCACAGGGTCACGCTCGCTTTGGCTTGTATTCATATTCACACAGCCATTAGCATAGGCTCCATCTGGTCCATAGTACCTGCAGCCCGCAGCCAGGCACAGCATAAAGCTGCGGAATGAAGAGGGGCCAGGCTGACAAAACAGAAGTGACTGACAAGAGCTAAACGTGTGGCCTGCAAAAGCAGAACCGGGATTTGTCATTTTTGTTTAGCTACTGGAACTTGTTCGGTGCCAGTGAATAAGCAGTGGGCCTGTATCGGGAGAAACATTGCAGAACCAATGGAATGGAGCTGACATTGTGAGGGCACTATGGCCCTTTCTCCTCATAACATGGTATATCGCAGATAGCCCTTACCCTTCCAGTTCAACACAAAAAAACAAACATACAGACTTACACATTCGCACCTGCTGCCGGATACGTTGACAATTCCATGTTTAATATTGGCTGGAATTTTCCGCTCCCGTTCGGATTAGGTGGGTTTGGCAGTGAGAGTGGAAAACATCGCGAGAAGGCCAAAGTTGAGGTAAAAGCAAGAAGCAATCGTTCCCTCCCCCCGTCAGTGGCGGACTGCGTTTCCCACCATTCACCATTGGAACCTAATTGTAAAGCATTAACACATCATTATCAGACCCATATGCCCGAATCATAACCCCCAGTCAAGAAATGCATCCATGTCAGAAAGGCCCAAAGCACTATCTATCTCAGAAGGCATGCACCTGGCGAGCAGAGCTTCGAAGAGAGCTCGGAGATGAGCACAGTGCTTAGAGGGGAGAGGGTGATGCCAGGATAGTTAAGGGGTGCCAGCGGGTTCACCTGGGTGAAGAATGCTTCCTCGTATGTTTGCTATGTGATGTGGCAGCCTTTGAAAATAGTATTTAGCTCATCAATTCGCTGACTTGATACCAGGGCAAGCGAATCAGAGGCTGCCCGCCAGTGCTATGTCATGGAATGCAAGCCTGCCTTCTTTTTTTTCTTAGTCCCACATTCTATGGTGGAAAAAGCCGCCATTTCCATCCGTGGACTCAACGCTGGCTTTCCCACCCGATAGCAGCCTTTGACAATATTGGACAAAATGTCTCCCATAGTGTTTATTGTCTTTTTCTTGCTTGAGAAATTTTTGCAAATCTATTACTTTCTCCCCAGCTGCACACCAATAGTAATTGAGGAAACAATTGGGTGGGCAACTTGCTCCAAGGTATTGGAAATGACCACGCTGCCATGCCTCCTAGCAGCCAATCCAATCACTTGGAGATGGCGAGTGGCTCAGGAATGCGACTCCGGTTGGAATTTACTGCTTCCCTGATGGTGGGTTTGGAGGTCGGGAGTGGTTGTATCAATTGGGCAGGATGCTGTAGAATGGGAATCCCTCAACTTCCCGACTCCACTCTATTAAGTCCGGGACGGGAAAACCCGTGGACAGCCTTTCTGCCCAGACACAATTGGAAGCCATTATGTAATGTGATTTTTTTTTTTGTTTGCTTAGTGGGCAGCACAGTAACATAGTGGTTAGCACAGTTGCTTCACAGCTCCAGGGTCCCAGGTTTGATTCTCAGCTGGGTCTCTGTCCGTGCAGAGTCCGCGCGTTCTCCCCGTGTCTGCGTGGGTTTCCTCCGGGTGCTCTGGTTTCCCCCCACAGTCCAAAGACGTGCGGGCTAGGTGGATTGGCCATGATAAATTGCCTTTAGTGTCCAAAAAATGTTAAGTGGGGGTTACTGGGTTACGGGGATAGGGTAGATTTGTGGGCTTCAGTAGGGTACTCTTTGTAACGGCCGGTGCAGACTCGATGGGCCGAACGGCCTCCTTCTGCACTGTAAATTCTATGATTCTAAGTAGTAAGTTAATGCCTCATTACTACCGCTCCCTGTATTGAACCAGTGAGGGGGTCACTACACAAGGAACCTGTTAGATCCGCGGTAAGCGGCCACGCATAAACAGCAGTTTAGAAAAGCACAAAGCAGTTTATTACTAGTTGCAGTTACACACCATCATTCCCCAGAGGGTCTCCTTCCCAACCTGTACCCAGTTCAGGGGTTTTATACTAGAGGGGTTACTCCTGTTAAGCGGAAGCCCTGCCCCATTACCGGGGAAGTCCATATTTACCGGAGAGCATGGGAAACCTGATGGTTCCTACCCCGTGACCTCCACCGAGATAATAACAATCCCCCCGCCCCCCCCCCCCCCCCCCCCCCCCCCCCCCAGCCCAGAGACGCGCGATGTCTGTCGAAACCTGTCCTGGACGTCTGACTCATTTAGACCAGGGTTGACGCTCTGACACGGTCAATGTCTGCCTGGGTTTGTGTATCGGACTGGAGAATGGCGGTTGTGTGACATCCACCAAGGCAGTGGTGACGCGGCAGCCAGTGCCGGTGCAGCTGCCTTGGGCGGGGGCAGCATGCCTATCTCAGTCTCTGGCTCAGAGCTGAGTGGATCCTCATCCGACATCTCACCGTCCTCAGTTGGGGGGCTTTTGTCTGCGGCCACAGCCGAGGCAGGGGGCCGGGGCCAGTAGTGATGGCAATAGGGGGGATAGTGCCAGTGGTGAGCCTGGCCAAGCCGGGATTTGGGGGATTGGGGTGGGCTATTCGGCAGGGACATCCGGCTTGGTGCTGCCGGAGGTAATCCACATGGCAATTGGATTCCCGTCCTTGTGATCTGACTCGTAGGATACCGACTTGGTGGCCGCCAAGATGACTCCTCGTACCCAAACGGCCCCATCGTTGATGTTTTGGACATGCACGGCATCGCCGAGATGAACGTGTGGGCTAGTGGATGCTGAGCAGCATCGATCTCGGACTTGTCCGGCGGACCCTCCCACCTAGATCAGGAATGACCAATCTCAGGCGGGTGTTGAGTCGACTGCCCATCAAGAGCTCCACTGGAGCGACGCCTGTCTTGGCATGCGATATCATGTGATTAAAAAAATAAAATGTGTCAGGCGAATGACCCAGGATCCCGCTGTCAGCTTCTTCATGCCCTGTTTAAATGTTTTGGCAGCTCGTTCGATCAGTCTGTTTGAAGCTAGATAGGGAGCGGTCCTGATGTGTCGAATCCCATTGTCGGAGGCAGACACCGCAAACTCTGCTCTTGTAAACGCCATCCGGTTATCGGACGTCGGTTCCTCGGGAATTCCATGCGCACTGAAAATCTGGCGTAGTTTGTCCACGGTGGCCCGGGCTGTTATCGTCCGCATCCGCACACCTCCAGCCACTTAGACTGAGCGCCTACCAGGAGGAGGAACATTGCTCCCTGGAAAGGGCCCGCAGAGTCAACATGAACCCGAGCCCAAGACCTGCCAGAGCATTCCCTAGGGTGGAGCGGGGCTGCTGGGGGTAATCATTGGTATGCCTGACTTTGGGGCATCGCTGGGCTACTCGTTCAATGCCCACATCAATGCCGGGCCACCAGACATAACTCCGGGCGAGATCTTCATTTTGGACACTGGCATTATAGAGCACCACATGTACACACTCAGGGACCACCATGCGGATGTCCATAACAGCACACTGTCTTCGATGATGAGCTCTTGCATCTTCACCATGTATGCCTTTGGGTCCTCAGCAGAGCCTAGTGTTGGACCCCAAACGGCGACATGTGCCTGATGCAGGAGAGCTGTTTGTCAGTCTGGGTCCATCCATGGATGCGAGATGTCGTGCGCGGTAGCGATAGGTCGCTCAGAACCATCTTCCATTGTGTGGGCTAGCATGGGTGCCATAGGGGATGCGTCGCAAGTCAGTAAGAATGGCCTAGAAGGGTCAAAATGAGTAAGCAGCCTTGAAGTGGAAAGCTGCTGTCTTACTTTGACAAATGCTGCCTGTTGCTCTGCGCCCTGCACCCAGAGTTGTCCGTTCTTTAATCGTCAATTGAGGGGAGCCAATGTCGTTGCCTAACCAGGGAGGAACGTTCCATAATAATTGACCAAACCCAGGAAAGCACTGAGCACTATTAGACTGCCTGGCATGGCGCATGACCCCAGCCTTCTCCCTCCATAGGGTGCAGACCGTGACAGTCCACGCGGTATCCGAGGTACACCACCTCGACTGCATTGAAAAGTTGAAACATTAAATTCCACCCCACCTTTACCTGTTCAGGTGGAAATAAGAGATCCAATGGCAAGATGCAAAGAAAGGTCGGGGAAATCTTCTGACAGGCAATATCTATCACAAAAATTGATTTTTTTAAAAAAGAGGGTTAAAAGATACATACTGTGATTGATGATGTGACCAATGGGATTACCTAGGGATCTATAGCGTTGCTTGAGTTCTTTGCGGTATTTGTCAATGACTTGAATGAAGGAGAGAGTTGTATATTCGCGTTTGCAGATGTTCACAAGAACAGTGGCACTGTTACTGAAATAGCAATCCAGAGGCCTGGATAAATGCTCCGGTGATACATACAGAAAATGCTGCAAACACAACAAATTTGGCAAGCACCTGTGGAGAGAAACGGAGTTAACATTTTGGGTGTGGAACCTTTCATCACAACCGAGAATGTAATTGGATTTAAGCAAATGAAAGTGAGGAAGGGCTGGGGAAGAAAAAAGGGAAGGGCTGTGATAGGCTGGGAGGCAGGACAGATCAGGTGACAAAAGGTGCCATGACACAAAGCCACAGAGAGTGGTTACCATGTTCCCACTCTGACCACTCTGTCCGTCGCCTGTCGATGTATTCCCCTGAAGTGCAACACAAATTCAAAGAACCGTACCTCATCTTTTAACTGGGAACTTTAAAGTCTTCTGGCCTCAACATTGAGTTCAACTATTCTAGATCTGCCGCCATTTTGTTTTGTGTTTTTCTGATGATTTGTTTTTTCCTCTTGTTTCTTTCTTAATTTTGGTGAAGTTACAACACAGGACTATAAGCGTGCTAAACAGTGGAAGGAGTATGTTAAAGACAAAGCTGAGCAATCCCAAAACCAATGGGTCAGATCAAAGCTCTGCAGTCCAGTCGCATCCAGTCGTGAATGGTGGTGGATGATCAAACAACAAACAAGAGGAGAAGGCTCCATCAATATCTTCCTCCTCAATGATGGGGGAGCAGAACACATCAATGCAAAAGACATAGGGCAGGATTAGGGATTTACCAGCTGTTCACGTCAGAAATTCAGGCCCCACGCCAACGCACGGGTTTCCTGGCAACGAGGGGTGCTGTCACCAGGATCTATCGTTGATAACAGCAGGTTTAGTAGATTCCGCTGGCGAGCTGCCTCTGGGGTGGTTGGTAAATCCCACCCATATTACCATCAATCATCTGCCAGAAATTCCAAGTGGACAATCCATCATCCATCTCAGCCTCATCCTGAGGCCCTCAGTATCACAGGTGAGCCTTCGGTCAATTCGATTCACTTCACGTGATAGCAGCAAAGGGTTGAGTACACTGAATACAACAACTTCCCAGCCACAGTACTGAAAAATATGCTCCAGAACTAGCTGCTCCCTTAGCAGAGCTGTTCCACCAGAGCTACAACACAGGCATCTACCCAACAATAGGGAAAATTGCCCAAGCATGCCCTATCCATGAAAAGTAGAACTAAGCAAATCGAGCCAGCTACTACCCTATCAGTCTACTGTCAATCATCAGCAAAGTGATGGAACGTGTCATCAACAGTGCCACCAGGCAGCACTCACTGATCAATAAACGGTTTACCAATGCTCAGTTTGGATTCCAGCAGGGCCACTCAGCTCCTTACCTCATTAAAATCTTGATTCAATAGACCAAACAGCTGAATGCCTGAGTTGAGATGAGAGGGGCTGCCATTGTCATCAAGGTAGTGTTTGACTGAGTGCGGCATCAAGTAAATGGGAATCAGTGGAAACTCTCCACTGGTTACAATCATAAGGGCAGCATGGTAGCACAAGTGATTAGCACTGTGGCTTCACAGCGCCAGGGTCCCAGGTTCGATTCCCTGCTGGGTCTCTGTGCGGAGTCTGCACGTCCTCCTCGTGTCTGCGTGGGTTTTCTCCGGGTGCTCCGGTTTCCTCCCACAGTCCAAAGATGTGCAGGTTAGGTGGATTGGCCATTATAAAATTGCCCTTAGTGACCAAAAAAGGTTAGGAAGGGTTATTGGGTTACGGGGATAGGGTGGAAGTGAGGGCTTAAGTGGGTCGGTGCAGACTTGATGGGCCAAATAGCATTTTATGTTCTATGTACTATGTACTATAAGTGACATAAGGAGAAAGGTTGTGGTTCTTGGAGGTCAATCTTCTCAACCCTAGGACATTGTGGCAGGAGTTCCTCAGGGCAGTGCCTGAGGCCCAACCATCATTAGCTGCTTCTTTAATGATCTTCCTTCTAACATAAGGTCAAAAATGAAGACATTTACTGATTATTGCACAGTGTTTAGCTCCATCAACAACTCCTCCAATAACGAAGTTCATGACAGCATGCAGCAAGATCTGGACATTAATCGGGTTTGGGCTGATAAGCAACAATTAACATTGAGTGCCACAAAAATGCATGTCCAACAAGAGCGAACCTAACCATTCCCCTTTGACATTCGACAGCATTACCATTGCTAAATCGCCTACTATCAATATCCTGGGGTATATCATTGGCCAGAAACTCAGAATCACGGAAAAATACAGTGCAGAAGAGGCCCTTAGGCCCATTGAGTCTGCACCATCATGTTAAAAACATCTGACCAACCTACCTAATACCATTTGTCAACATTTGACCCACAGCCTTGAATGTTATGATGTGCCAAATGCTCATCCAAGTACTTTTCAAAGGATGTGAGGCAACCTACCTCGACCACCCTCTGGATAAAAAGTATTTTTCCTCAAATTCCCCCTAATCCTCTTGCCCCTCACCTTGAACTTGTGTCCCCTCGTGACTGACCCTTCAACTAAGGGGAACAGCTGCTCCCTATCTACCCTGTCTATGCCCCTCATAATCTTGTACACATCGATCAGGTTGCGCCTCAGTCTTCTTCCACTTCTCTTCATAACTTAAATGCTCTATCTCAGGCAACAAACATCCTGGTGAATCGCCTCTGCATCCCCTCCAGTGCAATCACATCCTTCCTATAATGTGGTGACCAGAATGGCGCACAGTACTCCAGCTGTGGCCTCACCAAAGTTCTGTACATCTCCAACATAACCTCCCTGCTTTTGTAATCTATGCCTTTATTGATAAAGGCAAGTGTCCCATATGCTTTTTTCACCGCCCTGTTAAGCTGCCTTTCTGCCTTCAGAAACGGAACTGGAAGAAACACAAAAATACTGTGAAATCTCCCTACTTCCCTGGACAAATGCATCTCCAACAATACTCAAGCAGCTCAACACCACCCAGTAGAAATAGCCCACTCTGGCTAGCACCCCAAAAACCACCTTAAACATTCACTTTGTCCATCAAAGGTGAACCTGGTTGCAGTGTGTACCAGAAAGTATAGGTAAAGTTGCCTTAGTCCCAGATGATCATAGGCTGCTTTCCCCTTTGAGGGAGAGAGCTGACTGGTGGTGATTTAATCTGAGGATCACCACACCTCAGGTGAGGGGCAAGGTTCAGAAAGCGGGGCTTTCATGAATAACATCTGCCAATACAGAAATTGATCTGCATCACAAACTAGCTATCTAGCCAAGTGAGCTAAACCAGCCCCTAAACGCAATGCACTGCAGCAATTCACCAAGATTCATTCAACAGAAACCTGCAAACTTCCAATCTCTACCATCTTAAAAAAACAAGGGCCGCAGGCTCAAGCCACCACCTGCAAGTTCCCCTCCACGTCACACACCATCCTTACTTGGGATGATATCGCTGATCATTCACTGTGAGTGGTTTCAAGACCATAAGATCATAAGACATGGGAGCAGAATTAGGCCACTCGGCCCATTGAGTCTGCTCCGCCATTCAATCATGGTTGATATTTTTCTCATCCCCATTCTCCTGCCTTCTCCCCATTACCCCTGATCCCCTTATTAATCAAGAACCTATATATCTTTGTCTTAAAGACACTCAGTGATTTGGCCTCCACTGCCTTCTGCGGCAAAGAGTTCCACAGATTCACCACCCTCTGGCTGAAGAAATTTCTCCTCATCTCTGTTTTAGTCCCTTTAGTCTGAAATTGTGTCCTCTGCTTCTAGTTTTTCCTACGAGTGGAAACTTCCTCTCCACGTCCAGTGTATCCAGGCCTCGCAGTATCCTGTAAGTTTCAATAAGATCTCCCCTCATCCTTCTAAACTCCAACGAGTACAGACCCAGAGTCCTCAACCATTCCTCATGCGACAAGCTCTTCATTCCAGGGATCATTCTTGTCAACCTCCTCGGGACCCTTTCCAAGGCCAACACATCCTTCCTTCGATACGGGGCCCAAAATTGCTCACGATACTCCAAATGGGGTCTGACCAGAACCTTATACAGCCTCATAAGTACATCCTTGCTCTTGTATACTAGCCCACTCAACATGAATGCCAACATTTGCCTTCCTAACTGCCAATTGAACCTGCACGTTAACCTGAAGAGAATGTTGAACAAAAACTCCCAAGTCCCTTTGATTTCCTAAGCATTTCCTGATTTAGAAAATAGTCTCTGGCTCCCTTCCTCCTCCCAGAATGCATAACCTTACACATTTCCACATTGTATTCCATCTGCCACTTCTTTGCCCACTCTCCTAGCCTGTCCAAATCCTTCTGCAGTCGCCCTGCTTCCTCAATACTACCTTAAATCCTGGAACTCTCTCTCTAACGGCGCTGTGGGTGTACCTCCACCACATGGACTGCAGTGATTCAAGACAGTGGCTCACTACCACCTTCTCAAAACAATTAGTAATGGGCAATAAATGCTGGTGGTGCCCGCAATGCCCACATCCCATGAATCAATAAGAAATGTGACACCAAGTTGAGAAGAACAGTAAGTTGGAGAGATAAAGCAAACCATCAGCCAGAGTTCTCCTAACTGATCATAATTAAGTGCCCTCTTTACTCTGAAGAGTACAGATGTGCGGACAATAAGAACACACAGCTTTGGCTGTGAAGCTATTCATATCTATTGATCGTCGCAGCTCAGGCATGAAGAATGAACATTTGATTGAGGTACTTCAGGGTTGTCAGTACCTGTGGAAACCATACCCCAGCACCTTCAGTGGAAGGGAAAAAGGGCCACATTTTGCAGCACTTTTACCCCAGTTTGATTATTCTGACCGCTATCATTATTATTTTTCCATCCAGGGAAAGCATGAACTTGTAATGTTCCTCCGCCTTGCAGGATCATCAATCTCACTGCCCTGTCACGGTTTCAGTGGGGGATGCATGGTGGGAATATATGTAATGTTCCAAAAAAAAAGGATTTTTAGCACACATTGCTGTACTCGGATGTCATGTTGCTACAATACAAACAGAACAATCAAATTGTTACATATCAAGATAGAAAATGATTTGTGCTCATTTATATTTCTGGGAGGCACCTGATTGATGAATTTGCACTTGTTGATATTGAAATGAGTGTTGCTTGTATGCACTGGTGTGAATTCACTTTCACACAGTGTCTGCCATTTTTTACCGTCAGAAGACAGGAGAAGCAGCTTGATTTATATTTTATTTATTTTCCTGGGCCGCTGTAAACAGCTGCAGAGCTGTAAACAAGACCTGACTGAAGAGGTGGTTTTGTGGGTGTTATAATGAAACAGTGCCACTCAATTGGAGGGTAGTCAGATTTCCTGGCCACCAGTGGAGCGACGGTTGTGTTTTTTTTTCCGCTTAACGTATGTGCCACCCTCAGACATTGCGAAAGATACCATGACGAGAAGGTGAATGGAAAGGAGAGTACACCGGTTCCTGTATGTAACAATGCACTTTCAGAGTCTTCTGACAGAATCTTTTGGTAAATTGTTTGAGTGTGGATCTCAGTGAGAAAGCCGGCGCGTTGCTCTCCACCCGATTCTCAGGCACTCTGCACAGAGAATCTGGGGGCATGGTTTCCACCATCACTCTGGCAGGGCCTGATGGAGTGGGCAACACCAGCTCCCCAGAGATCTGGTGAAATCTTTAAAGAGTCGCACCATCTGCATTGAAAAAAGATTCACCTCCCACCTCCACATGGACACGAGAGACCCTCTCACAAGCATCGGGGTAACCCCGACCCCCCCTACAAGCATCAAGGTGACCCCCCTCAACCCCACAAGAATTGGGGCAGCTCCCCCTCTCCCCACAAGCACCGGGACAACCCCCTACCCTCCAATAAGCACCAGGGAAACCGCAGCCACCCCACTCGCCCCTCCCACAAGCAACAGGGCTGCTCCCCGCACCCCACATATAAGGGAAACATCCCAATGGGGTTCTTCAGGAGTCTTGCCGCCCCCCCCCCCCCAACTGCTAGGTTGGCACTGCCAGGTTGGCACTGCCAGGTTGGCACTTCCAGGTTGTCACTGCCAGGTAGGGGGCAATGTCAGTCTACTGCTGGGCCAATGTCCCTCTCCCCACAGAGGCTGTACGCATCTTTGAGGCCCACGTCCGGTTCCTTTCAACAGCTTCACATTTTGCTAAAGGTGTTGTAAATCTCTCCAACGTGACGTCACGTCGGTGAGGGGGTAATTCCCTACTTGGGGGGGGAGATATGGTGGGGAAGCAAATTAAATACAATTACATTTATTTAAATGTCTTCACATGAGGTTTCTGCACTTTCTGGGTGAGAACCACATTGTGTCATCGGTAAGGGGTGGGGAAATCACAATGAGATCTCGCCACCGAGATTCTCATTCTCGCGGTCTCACAGGATTTTTCACCGGTGTCGTCATTTTCGCCCGCAGCAAAGGCCAGCTGAAAATCGTCCCTTCATTAGCAAACAAAAAGGGATTTCTTTCCAGTGATCTTCAAAAGCAGCAGCATGTTTGCAGCTAGTTGTAAAATACCTCGGCCAAGGAGAATTCCGCCCCCCCCCCCCCCCCGCCCCCCCCCCGGGTGATTCCCCAATCTGAGTCCCAATTGGTCACCCAGGCCAGGTGACCCTTCCTCCGCTGTGTTGCCCTTGAAGAGACAAAAGCCACACTGTAATAGACAGATGATCTGCAGCACTCACTTGATACCCAGGTGGCAATTTGAAATTCTAACACGGCGCCGTACCACATTGTTATCATTGCACTAAACCGACAAAATATTGAAGCATTGTTCACTGAAGCAATAACGTTGTAGCATTTGCTGCTGCAAGAAACAAATAGACAGGCAAATGAATATTTGTGTAAAAGCAAAACACTACAGATGCTGGAGTTATGTCTGCAATCAGAACAGAAAATGCTATTGAAAATTCAAACAGGTCTGGCAACATCTGTAGAGAGAGAAGTTAACTTTTTTTTAAATAAATTTAGAGTACCCAATTCATTTTTTCCAATTAAGGGGCAATTTAGCGTGTTCACTCCACCTACCCGGCACATCTTTGGGATGTGGCGGGGCAAAACCCACGCAGACACGGGGAGAATGTGCAAACTCCACACGGACAGTGACCCAGAGCCGGGATCGAACCTGGGACCTCGGCGCCATGAGGCAGCAGTGCTACTCACTGCGCCACCGTGCTTCCTGAGAGAAGTTAACATAAGAGTCATACGGACTCAGTTAACTTGTGTTTCTCTCGCCACAGATGATGCCAGACCTGCTGAGATTTTACAGAGCTTTGTGTTTTTATTTCAGAATGAACATTCGTGAGATCTGGGAGGCAGTCCTTGGCTGCTGAATAGACAGTGAGCACAAGTAACAAAGAACCTCCAATAAATTCATCCCCGACACATCCATTACGCTGCAGATATATTTGTAAACACACTCCCGCGAGGGCTACATGGCACCAGAGACACAAACTCCTCAGCCGACCTGAATATTGGATAGGACTCTATGTAATTTGCGAGGAACGAAGGCAGTTGTTTTTACATTGTTCCACATTCATTGCACAGCAGGGTTTGTTTGAGCTTGTCTTAATGGTTCCAGTTGTACAAAGTGGTGATTAGGGCTGAGAAATCTGCTTTGTACACCATCTGCGTACAACACCATTCTGAAAAGGAGGACCAAATGTCAATCAATCAACCCTTTGAGGACTGCTGTAGGAAGTCCGTGCCATAAAAAGAATTATATGTCACCCCTGTGCTGTTTTGGATATTTCAAAGAATTAAACACAGTTTTATTAGTAGGCCGGTGGTGCTGCATTGGCTGTGTATTAAAAGCAAGTATTGGCAGGAGGCTGGGTTTGTTTCCTGCAATCTGCTCAGGCATTGATTTCTGATTCTCAGCTGGACCATCGGGAAAGGGAGCTGATAGACATGAAGCGCTTTCCACAATGAAGGAAGATGGGAAAATCAGAGAGCAAATTAACTCACACTGCTTTCTTTGATTGGCTATAGACCAGCTCCGATAGGGGCGCTGGGTCAAGTCACTTCTACAACAGGAAATGATGTCTACAACGGGACTAAGTGTGTGGAGAAAATCACTTTAAAAAGGTCAAATTATAGTTTGACAAGAACTGTAAAGGCAATTTTGCAATTTAATGCATCGAGTAGAGACCTACCCTGACATAGGTCAGAGAATGGAGTCTACAATATTATAATTCTATATTGTGTCTATGCTTCATGAGAGAACGACTACACACTGGAAGCATGAAAGAGCATATTTTTCTCTTATATTTGTGATAATTTCTCTCATTTCTATTTTGACTTTCTGTAAATAAGCTTGTGGGATTTGGGCATTGCTGGCAAAGCCAGCATGTATTGCCTCTCTTAAAATGTCATTGAAAGGGCAGCACGGTGACCTAGTGGTTAGCACAGCTGCCTCATGGCGCTGAGGTCCCAGGTTCGATCCCGGCTCTGGGTCACTGTCCGTGCGGAGTTTGCACATTCTCCCCGTGTCTGCGTGGGTTTCGCCCCCAGAACCCAAAAATGTGCAGAGTAGGTGGATTGGCCACGCTAAATTGTCCCTTAATTGGAAAAAATAATTGGGTAATCTAAAAAAAATTTAAATGCCATTGAGAAGGAGATTCCTTTCTTTATGGTTTTACAGATTTTGAAGATTGTTTCCTCCTTTCCCTGCACCATGCCCTTTCCTTGCCCCATGTCCTCCCTTCCCACAAACCAATGGGCTGACAAGGAAGAGGTAAATATTATGTGGAATGTGGACCAGATTTTCAGGCCGAGGATGGGAATGGAGGCAGATGGAACTGTAAAATATTGGTGCTGGCTGGCATGCCGGTGTTGTGACACCATTCCTGGGGGGGGGGGGAGCCATCCCAATCCTGCTTGATTCCCGATTAAGGCAAATTAAGTGGCTTGAAGTGCTCAGTCAGAGATTACTCATGGATGGGCGGGGGGTAGGAGTTGAGAATTTCAGGGAAGCGGTGTAGTAGTGATATGATCGCTGGCCTGATAATCCCAAGACACAGAGGTACTGCGTTAAGGACTCAGGTTCGAATCCCACCATGGCAGATGGTGAACATTTAAATTCAATAAAGGCGACATGCCCTGTCTGGAGCAGACCAGGTCAAGGCAAAAGGTGAAAGAGGAGCCAATCATGGTCGCTCCAAGGAATTATTCCACAGGTATAAAAGTTTCATCAGCGTTGAGGGGGTTGAACCATTGGAGGCCAGGTCAATGTAGGTGGCAGAGAGAATGGGCAGATAGCACTGGGCAGTAAATTGTGTCCTCATCCTTCTGGCATTGTGGGGGCAGAAGAGCAGGGGGCAAGGCAGCCAAAGACAACTGGGAAACCAGCTGAGCATAAGGAAGGCAAAAGCTGGCAATCGGAGCACGATTCCCAGGTTTCTTGCTCTATATCCATTAGGAGCAATGCTCCCTGCATGAAATGCAGAGCCCTGGGCATCAGGAGAGCCAAGAAGAAGCATAAGGGGCACTGAGGCTATACCCTCTCATAGGATATATCACTGAAGAAGACAGAGACTCAGTGCCGCAGGAGACTGTGGACAAGATTGTGGGTATCCTGGAAGTATGGGGTGGATTCAGTTGGAAATTCCATTGACGTGGACAGGACCAGAAGATACCGCCGGCGTCCAACGCGGGCCGCCTCCTGCTGTCGAGAAATATGCCACCGAGAGGTCAGAGAATCTCGTCCTGTGTCTCTCCTGGCAGGTGGTCACAGATGCCTTTGTCTCCAAAGGCCATGCAGATCACCATGCCCTGCCAATAGCCATCAAAATCATTGTGGCCTTAAACGTCTTTGCCTCAGGCCCCTTCTACGGACCTTGGTTGCATCTCTCAAAAGGCAGCTGGCCAATGTATCATGTCTGTAGTGGTATCATGATTGTGTTGTAATTCACCAGCTGACCACTAGGAGTCTCATTAGTATATAATTGAATGTTGGAGTCAGGTGACCTCAGACTGACTAGGGAGCTGGGACCGAGGTTGCTTCTGCATGTTCATACTGTTATTCATCTGTTGTTTTGTATATATTTGACCCACAGTTAATGTTAATAAATTGTTTATAGTTTTAGCTACAACTGTTCTTGTAATATAAATTAGGCCATCTAACAAGAACATTACATGGTGCCTGGGTTGGATTGTATTAAACACTGAGAAAGCTTGTCACAAAGTTGACAGAGATTTGAAGATTTTGCAGACTGCAAGAATGAACCACATTGAACATAGAACATAGAACAGTACAGCACAGAACAGGCCCTTCGGCCCTCAATGTTGTGCCGAGCAATGATCACCCTACTCAAACCCACGTATCCACCCTATACCCGTATACTCGTAACCCAACAACCCCCCCCCCCTTAACCTTACTTTTTACACTACGGGCAATTTAGCATGGCCAATCCACCTAACCCGCACATCTTTGGACTGTGGGAGGAAACCGGAGCACCCGGAGGAAACCCACGCACACACGGGGAGGACGTGCAGACTCCGCACAGACAGTGACCCAGCCGGGAATCGAACCTGGGACCCTGGAGCTGTGAAGCATTTATGCTAACCACCATGCTACCGTGCTGCCCTACCGTGAGTCGCTGAAGCCACCAATGAGTCTCAGATTTCATGGTTATGGGGACAGCAACTGGCAGGGGGATACGACCCCGGTGGGGGGCTCCCACGGTGGCCTGGCCCGCGATCAGGGCCCACCAATCTGTGGGTGGGCCTGTGCCATGGGGGCATTCCTTCCTTCCGCATCGGCCCCTATAGAGCTTCGCCATGGCCGGCGCGTTGAAGACAACCCTCTGCGCATGCGCCAGAATACGCCGGCCAGTCTGCGCATCCGCGGAACCACGCCGGTGGCTCCACGCATGCGTGGGATCACGCCGGCCCTTTGCCACATGCGCAGACTCGCACAGTCCCTTCGGTGCCGGCTGGTGCAACGCCAACTCCTTCACTGTCCACCTAGCACCCGGAAGTGTGGAGAATTCCGCACTTTCGGGGGCTGTTGACGCTGGATTTGTTCGTGCCGGTTTTCCCGCCGCCGTAGGGATTTAGTCTCGCGAAAGGAGAATCCCGCCCTATGTATTTACATCACGTTTACAGAATCACGGATTTAAAGTTAAAAGCTAAAACCTGTAATTTTTCTGCGGTGGAATCTTCCATGATTCGGGACCAGATTGGGTTTGGTGTGACTGAAAATAAGCTGAGGGAACGGCTGCTGAGGGAATCGGAGCTGACTTTGGAACAAAAAGTTAAGATTTGTCTGGTACACGAGCTAACAGCATTCTAAAATATTTCTCAGGAATGGCGCTATCTTTTTGGAGGAAAACGCTCCTGTTGCCACACTTTTCCAAAAAGCTTCAGATAAAAGGCAGGGAAGTTCCTGCAGCTCCTCTGACACTAACAAACAGGGTAAAGATGAGGACGAAGTATTTCTGTGTAAAAGATGTGGTCAAAGGCACAAATTAAGGCCATGTCCAGCATTTGGCAAGTTTTGTTCCAGATGCAAAGGAAAAAAAGCACTTTGCTCAGA
The DNA here is from genome assembly GCF_902713615.1 of Scyliorhinus canicula. NCBI lineage: Eukaryota > Metazoa > Chordata > Chondrichthyes > Carcharhiniformes > Scyliorhinidae > Scyliorhinus > Scyliorhinus canicula. Next base: position 243,620,168 of record NC_052148.1, on the reverse strand, counting down.
ATTATTACTCTAAGCTGAACCCCTGATCAGTCAGCACAGTGAAAGACGCAGGGCAGGATTCTCAAGCAATCGGCAGGATAGCTCGACGCCGGCGCCAACAACGGCGGAAACCACTCCGGCGTCGGGCCAACCAGAAGTTCCGGAAACCTCCAACCCGGAAGGGGCTAGCAGCTGCGTGACGCCAATCGCGACGGCATCACAGACTGCACCCACCCATGCAGGCTGCATTGGCAGAATGGGCTGTGAACCTATGCCAACATACACACACTGGTCTGCAAGTTTATGTCCGCCCAACACTGTTGCCCTTTATCTCTGTCACCCCTCCCCCCCCCCCTCCTCCCCCCACCCCAGGAGAAGCGTGCCCATAACAGCCGGGAGCGTGAGCGGACCGGAAGGGGTCCACCTGAATTGTGCCCCCTCACCGTTCATGAAGAGAGGGCCCTGGACCTTGCAGGCGGACTCGAGGACCGGGAGATCACGGATGCAGAGATCGGGGGCACAGCACCAAGTGCCTGCCCCCCTTCCCCATCCCCATCTCCCACATCCCCATTCCTCCCCTTCCACCCATTCCCCTTCCCCCCATTCCCCTTCCCCCATCCCCCATGCCCCTTCCCCCCCATTCCCCTTCCCCCATCCCTGTCTGCGGGTCTAACCATGCATGCTGTATTGTGTATTGCAGGACCAAACGTCGACCCACCAGTCCCTGCGGATGCCGACTGCCCCCAGGACGTGCCAGGGCGCCCACAGGACATGGAACGACCCGGCCCGTGAGGCATATGATGCCCCCACCCTGTGTCAGGGCGCCCACAGGACAGGGACCGACCTGGGCCTTCAGGCATACGACGCCCCCACCCAATGCCAGGGCGCCCACAGGACAGGGACTGACCCAAACCGTCAGGCGTATGCCTCCCCTGTCTAGTGCCAGTGCGGCAACGCCGTAGGGCTACACCCAGCGACTGGTCGGACAGCCACATCAACAGGCCCCCGTCCCAGTCAACGCAGGACACTGACACACAGGACACAACCACCCAGGACACCCACACACAGGACACCCACACACAGGACACAGCCACCCAGGACACCCACACACAGGACACTGACACACAGGACACAACCACCCAGGACACCCACACACAGGACGCCCACACACAGGACACAGCCACCCAGGACACCCACACACAGGACACCCACACACAGGACACACCCACCCAGGACACTGACACACAGGACACAGCCACCCAGGACACCCACACCCAGGACACCCACACACAGGGACGGACGGACAGGAAACACCACCCCAAGAGACCCCGGATTCGGGTACGATGACCATCTCGACATTATGCCACTGCTGTCTCCTACACCCTCCACCATCGCAGAGATTCTCACCTCGGTTGGGCACTTTAGCGATGAGGCTTCTGGTACACTGACTGGTGCACACAACACAGCCGTCTCGGTACAGCAGGTGGAGGTCGGAGCAGCCGAGGGGCATCGGCGCCATTGCCCGGGTGCTGGCCGGTGTCGCCCAGACACAGACAGGGATGGCCAACTCCCTGAGCTCCATGGCTGCAAACTTGCAGACCCTTGTTGATACCAGGACGGGCCTCCATGACTGGCAGCACCAGGTGCTGGGGGTGCCTTGGGTGCTGGATCCGCTCGCGCCCCCAACCCATGGAGAGGCCCTGGGGCCATCTGGCACCCTGCGGGAGGAGGAGTGCTGGGGCCCGTTCCGGGCCCCCCTGCAGGGGAGACCCGGAGCACCGCAACACCGCGACTTCCCCCCTTCCATCCCAGGTGCACCTGGTGGGCAACGGGCAGGACAGGCTGGCAGCTCACCTTTCCAGTTGCCCGAGGCGCAGCCTGGCCCATCCAGGCCGGGTCGCCCCAGGAAACGCCCGCCAAAAGGGTCCCTAGTCACAGGGCAGGAATCACAGGAGTCCGCCTCCAGTACTGCTGTACCGTCTGGGGAACCACCTAGACGTAGTCATAGGACCCGTAAGGCCGAAAAATTAGACACTGAGTAAATTGGCACGGGTGCAGGGCACAGATTAGTTATAGGGCCTCGGGCACTTGTATGAACTATTTGTGCTCTGTCCGATGCGAGCGGGGGTGGGGTGGGAGGTGAGTGCCAGTGTGTGTGTGAGGGGTGATCGGACTTCGAGCTCAGGTGAGTGTGCCCCCCCCCCCATCCCCCCGGGTCTCCCTCGCCATTCCCCTGGGCAGAGGACGGGACCGTGCGCTGCAGTGTCCAGGCCGCATGCAGGGATGGTCCGGGTGGAGGGTGGTACTGTGGCCATGAGTCAGACATTGTCTAACGATGTGGACCCTGTAGCTCATCGCAGAGCGGGTTGTCATCATCCTCCATGGCATGCAATAGATCCTCTTCCACTTGGCGACCGTGTGAGCCCTGGCCGTTGTGCCGCAGATGGATGTGCAATGGAGGGGTGGTGTGCATGCGGGTGATGCAGTGGTGGGTGGGGTGAGGGTAGGTGGTGGTGGGCGGGGTGAGGATGGTTGGCAGTGGGCCGGGTGAGGGTGGTGGGCTGGTGCCATACTCTGCTGTCCGTGCTCATACTCGCTGATTTCCACACCCCCCTGGTCTGTGAACCATGCGGCTATCAACCCGCCCCGTGTCCGCTGGCCCAGTCGCTAACGGTGGGCAGCCTCCTGTCCATGTCCAGCCCATCTGTCCTGTACATTGCCCCCATCCTCCTCATCTGGGGAGGCCTGCTCTTCATCGTGTTGCTCCTCCCCCTCCCCCTCCTCTGCCGCCAGCACATCGCCCCTCTGGTATTGCGGTCCAGGCACCTGAAGCGCATGTTCAGCAGCCAAAAACACCTCTCGACCACACCCCTGGTCGCTGCATGGGCATCGTTATAGCGGGTCTTCATGTCAGTCTGTGGCCTCGGTATAGGCGTCATCAACCATGACCGCAACAGGTAACCCTTGTCACACGGCAA